>NC_079374.1:9877711-10135211 GCF_021018895.1 Seriola aureovittata | reverse complement strand
AATGTACAGTATATACATGTACATAGAGCTAATCTTTTAAGCCATTACCAATAGCATTCAGGCACTCGCTGTAGTTCAAGGATTTTGTTTTTCATTTTCTTTTGTGATAGTATGTGCATATCTTTGGAGTATTGGTTGGACAGAAGTAATTTGGTCACATAATTTTAACCCCTTGGGAAATTATGTTGGGCATTTTTCACTATTTTCTGTGATTTTACAAACCAAACAATTAACCAGTTAATCCAGAAAATAATCATGAGTTGCAGCCCTACATGTAACCATACACATCTATGTACAATTTATACAATGGGTAATGGTGATTAATCGTAATTGACTGATTGATGATTAATATGTGTATGATATACTGTTGTTACACAATTGTAGGTTCAGTAAATGTTAACATCATTTTAGGGAATTTTACCAGAAAAACATGAACCCTAATATTTAGACACTTCCATGTGCAGTACAGCTGCAGGTGTAGTCCCTGTGTTAAGTCTTCAGGTGTGTGGTTTCAGCCTGCAGCTCAGTGATGCAGTGCCAGTGCTTGGACATTGGTGGCGCTGCTGCTGCATTGTGATTAATGACTGCTGCAGCTATACTGTGGATGCACTCACGGCTGGCATTACATTAGGAGACATTATCTAAATACTCAACAAAGTGAAATTGAATTTCGGGCTCCTTCTCCAGCCCCCCGCCCCGCCTTTCTGCTGGTTCAACTGGCCTGCTCTAGGATCGCATTCTCTCCTTATTGTCAGAGTGAGTCAAGCAGGATCCTCTGCTCCTCATCCATTCTCAAATTGAATCAGTCTCAATTTGACCTTTTTATGTACCAGAATCTTCTACAGGCGTACAGTATGTGCATGCAAGTAACATTTGTCACGTGTGTGTGTTTGTATGTGCCCATATGTGCCCCTGTGTCAGCTTGCATTACTTACAGTGAAGTGGGAAGCAGCATCTCCCTATTTGCTGCAGAATAGACCAATTAGTGTTTAGCAACAGAGCAGGAACCCATGTGAATGTGTCATTGATTAGCAGGATTTGGCTAATCATCACATCTCATAAACTCACCCGCTAATGTCAGCTGGATCTCCTACAGTACGCCTCCTTCTCCTCACTCAATCTATCCCTCTAACTCCTCTTCTTCTCCTTTCAGTTCCCTTTTCCCGTCTCTTTCCGCACTCGTCTTTTTGCCCATCTGTCTCCGTCTGACTTTTCTCCCTTCCTTCCTCTGTTTTTCTTCCCTCTCCTCAATTTCTTCCTTCCTCTCTTCTTCTTTCTTCTCCCTTTTTTCAGCTCTGGAGGGTTTACAGTAGAAGGAGCTGAGCGGATGCTGACTTTCCTGCTCGCACATCAGGAAAGAAGAATATGCTGATCTGTAATGTGTACTTTTTAAATTTCAATTGTCCACTCCTTTTCCCCCTAGTGAGCTTTTACTGTACTGTTCACTACAGCTGAAAAAGCAGCTATTTATATCTCAGTTTCTGGCATCTGTTAGAGGTCATGTGCAACAAGGAAAAGACGAGCATAGAAACTATCACTCATAGTGTCATTTTCACATGCAGCCATCCAAAACTGTGATTTATTTATCATTTCTTAAACTCTTTCCATTCCATCAATTAAAGTCAAAACAATGAGAACAAATATGAAGTGGGGTAGTTCGAAAAAAACAAAAGCTGATGTCTGTGAAGTGCCTTGACTCAAATCTAAGTACATACTAAGACCTTGACTTAATGAAGCTGGGCAACGTCTTATTTGTTTCAGTAACTGCTTTTAGGTGACATTTTAATGTGTCTGAACAGCAGTAAGATGAGTGACAAAAGTATTTTTTCTCTTTTGCATTTAATTTGTAAAATGACATTTTCTTTCAGAAAATATTAATTATTAATATAATATAGCTCTGCATATAACGATAATTTACATTATTGATTATTATCATTGACGATCTGTTGATTATTTTTCTCAAAATGTTTTGTCTATAAAACGTCAGAAACTAAGGAAAAATACCTTTTACACTTTCCTAGAGCCCAAGGTGATGTCATTAAATTGCTTGCTTTGTTCAAACAACATTCACATAGAACCTAAAGATATTCATCACAAAAGACAAAATACAGCAAATCCTCACAATCTGAAATCTAATTAAGTAAGCAACATTTAATTTAATAGTATTAGTTTTGCAGTTAGAGAAGAAGAACTTTTAATATGAGAGGAAATTAAAATTTGGCAATAGTGATCACAGTTGGTTTTGATTTTGAAACCACCTACTCAGATATTTACTGGATGAGCTAAACATGACAAACAGGAAGAAGAGTTCTTAATTCATTTGATCTCTTTGCTTTTGAATAAGAAGAAATTAAATTAGCGGTTTTGGGGGTTTGTATGTTGTGTAATAGGTATTAGTTATCATATTAATTAGCATCTGTTTGACACAGTATGGTGTCCAGCTGGGAGCATGAAGGACAGCATGCAGTGTGCATGTAAGTGTGTGTGTGTGTGTCTGTGTGGTTGTGTGTGTGCGCATGTGCATGTATGTGAGAGGTTGCAGGGGGGGAAGCTCACAGCGTTTGATTTGTTGTGTTGCTAATGTGACACTGATTATACAGGTCAGAGTAAAACAAAGCGGTGAGACGCTGCAATGCTAATACAGATGCTGTGATAACAGGGTTGTCATCACACACACACACACACACACACACACACACACACACACACACACACTCACTCTCTCTCTCTCAAACACAGATAGACAGATAAACCTTCATATGAACATATACACATGTAAGTGTACACATTCTTGTGTCCTTGTGAAACGCATGCAAAGAGACACCAACACACTCATGACACACACATTCACAGTTCATGGAACAACATCTCACAATGACTTCAACAAACCATACTGAGCCCTTTTTTTGTAAGAGGTAGACTGTTGCCATGGAGAAAGGAGGTTAGTGAATTTGACCTATGCTATCATGCTAGCTTTGGTCCCGCAGCTGTAATTTCAAATGAGAGAAAAAAATGTGTTTCTCACTGAATTGATTTATCTCTATGTTTATGAGTAGATAAGTGCAGTGATGCTTAGATGGAGGGTTATTTTCATGGGGTGACTCTTTTGTGTGAATTGTGTTTATCTAGGCCACTGTTGATGTAGGGAGTACTGTAGCTCTTTTTCTCACAGCGGGGACTCTCTTTTTGTGTTTGTGTGTATGTGTTTTCTGTATGTGCGCCTGCAATTTGTTTGCGTTTCTGTGTGTGCCAATCTCCGCCGCAGGTATGGCAAAGGCATGGGAGACAGTGTGGTTTATGAAGAGCGGTGCGTGATCAGACTACCCTGCAGCAGTAGCGAAATCAATCACAATAGGATTGAAAAAGTAAAAGTGACTAAATAACATACAGTGTATTTTTTCTGATTTAGTCACCACATAACCTGTTCTTCCATTTGAACTGAGCCTGTCTTGTGGTCTTCATTCAGCTTGCACTACCTTTGATGCACTCAAATAAAACTCTTTAATACCTGCAGTTCCAGCTAGGTTTACATTATTTGACACAATTATCCAAACCAGAACAGAGTGCATGTGTGTGTGACATATGGAAGATGACAAGAGAGCAAATAGGGAGCCAAGATATGGTTGTCTGTCTGGTTTTTGGGGTAATTTGCCGGGGCGGGTGTGAATGTTGGTCAAAATGGGCGGGGGACATGTCAATCATGTGTTTGACAGGGCCTTGTATAGGTTGTCATGTTGCCCGGCAGCCAAAGCAGAGGAGCCACGGACCCGGGGGCCAAGCAGGGGTCACCGTTTGCCCTAAATGGTCCCCTCGACAGCATGGGGTGCAGATAGGCGTAGGCGTTGCTCCGAGGAGGTCAGCCCAGGGGTGATCCAATTCTCTGTGTTTGGGCGTCGGGAGATTGTGTGCTCACCTCTGTCAACCCCACCACATACAGGTCAGCAAAAATAAGATGGTGAATCACAACAGCAGTGTGAAGGGTTGATGTGTGTGTGTGTGTGTGTGTGTGTGTGTGTGTGTGTGTGTGTGAGAGAGAGAGACAAAGAGTAACCTGTGTGTGTATGTGTGTGTGTGTGTGTGAGAGAATGTATGTATAATTCGACAAACAAGGTTGTCTGTCCCATCCTTTTTCCAGCCTGTGCAGGCAATGTACTGGACACCAATGTGCCTCTTAGTTCTCAGTTGACCCTTAAAGGCCCCATTGGGTATACGGAGGGGGTGACTTTGCTCCTGCTTCGCGGGAGAATTCCATATTCATTGTTTCCTTTTTCCTCTCACCATATACCTGTTATCTCTTTTTTATTGTCTCTCTATACTTCACTCTTTTGCTATGTACTCTCAGTCTCTCTTTCAACTTCCCTCCTCTGGGAAACTTCTCACCTTGCTCCTATTGCTCCTATATGCTAAGGATGTTTATGCAGGTCAGTGTTGGATATTCCTGTGTGACCCATCTTTATTTAGGAATAATACAAATCAATCAAGTGATAATTCTTTCAGGTTTTGCTTTACCTTTAGTAATGTCAACAAAATGTGGACTGTGGAGGTCAAGATGTGAGCGGATTTGATCACTTTGTGTTGAATAGCTTGTTAAACGTATTGCTATATCTGCTGCAGGACACAGAAGAAGTCCTTCAACCCAGGACATTGTGGACTAGAGTCCAACCGATACTGGATTTTTAAGGAAGATGCTGATATTTGAGGGTTTAAAAAAATGAAATATTGGCTGCTATATATTCATTTTCAACAGAATTGCATAACATACACATTTTTTTTCGTATGGATCACTTACATTTAGTCACAGAGGGGGGCATAGGGAGTGTCTCAATCAGCTTTCACTGTCATTGTCTCCATGTGCAATGTTTATTTCTAGTGTCTGACAATGGTTTGGATCAGTAGTTTGAAATGTGAAGGGCAAACATTAGCTAAAGAGATTAGCGTCATTCTGAAAAGGCAGCTTTAAACCTTTGACACAAACTATCAGTATAATATCTTTGGTGAAAATCGGACAGTGTTTCCAATGCACCGACTGTAACTCTACTGACATGCAAGATATATCACAGATATATTTACCATTACGTCATTTAGACTAGCCAGAATGATGCATTAGCCAGTGCATTAGCTAGCTTTGTGATTAACTGCTACAGAAAAACTCCATGCTTGTATTTTATAGGTGAAGTCAGTGCTGTAGTGATGAGAGAGGAAATGATGGAGCCGGTTGTCATTTACTCACTGGAAATCTTTACTGACAAATTAAAAATTTCCTTAAAATCAAGTTTGTCAAGAGCCTATAGACTAACATGGCTGATAGAACTGCCGTCAGGTTTATTTAGGTAATACAAAAGGAGAAATCAGGGGGCGTGGTCTATTATTATTCAAGTACTGTATTACAAGTGAAACTGAGCACCTTAACCTGAAGACACACATCCACAACAGCACATCTGTTCTGCCCGCTGAGAAGCACCTATCTTTGGCATTCCATTACTTTAATTTGTTAGTTATTGGCTACTTTAAATATCAGTAGACTAAGGATTTTCCCGCAATTAGCTTAAATCGTCTGAAACACACATCAGTTGTATGTATCATATGTCTTTAAATAGAAATGTGGGCTTTAAATGTGTTAGAGGAGCTGTGTGTGTGTGTGTGTATGTGTGTGTGTATGTGTATGTGTGTGTGCGTGTGTGTGTGTGTGCGTGTGTGCGTGTGTGTGTGCGTGCGTGCGTGCGTGCGTGCGTGTATGTGTAAGAAGAATCAGTGGGAACTACCATCTGGTAGTGAAGGCCAGTAGACCGTTGGAGCTGTGCTGTCCTACCCTTGTCAGTGGCAGCTGTGTGTGCGCGCGCGTGCACCCACTAATTGTGACTGTCGTGGGTGTCACAATACGATCAGACCAGTAACGGTCATCATGTGTTGACACATCTAGTTTCTATAGTTTCTAACCAACTGATCTGTTCCTGCCTCCTGTGGCTCCGCAGCAGTGAACCTCTGATTGACTTGTATAGTAAGTGCTGTAACGCGATGTTCCTTGTGTGTATTACTTCTTTATGAAGTTATGAGCAACACTCAGCTCAGTTGTGCTTTGTTTTTTGTTTGTTTGTTTTTATCTTGAATAAAATGTTAATTAAGTAAATAAAGTGTTAGGAATTTATGATGAGATTTTCAAGGCCAAACGATCAATCCGTCAAGAAAAGAATCAATGTGTTGCAGTTCTAGTGAGGACTGCTATTTTCTGTGAGGTACTACTTTATGTGATTGATTTACTGTATGCAAATGTGTCACTGCCACCTTTTTATAACTTGTACTTGTTGTAACAAAACAATGAGTGGACAGCCCCACATCTACAGTCTATGGTTTCCTTTCATTTCAATAAAAATTGTCTTGCAGAGATTTGAAAATTAGTGGTGATTAATCCATCACAGAGAGCATTCAGTCCAGTTTATTTCTAATGTCCTCGAAAGCAGGGACACTTTTGAAATTATTCCCATTCGTTGCATTTAATGATGCCTGAATGCATCTGAGATATGAAGGCTGTTTTTATTTTTTGCCTTATGGTAATAACTGCAGTGCCACTCAGCAACCGAGTCTCAAATTCCAAGCTTCCATGAGCGCACCACCAAGGAAGATTCAAGGATGTTCCCACTTGAAACAAAATTACCACAATAATGTAGCCTAATATAAATGAAGGAGACAGAATGTTAGGGTTATAGTTAGTTAGGGATACTTAAATGGGTTACTTCAAACAAAGTTACAACATTCAATAAGCTTTAGCACACCAGTGAAAGGGTCTTTCAAGATGAGGTTTAGTCATAACTTTGATAAAGTTTAGGCAACATAACCCTTTTTATTTAGGCTGATGTCATGGTTGAATAAGACAAAATTGCTCAATGTGAAAATTTAACCCATAAGAGAAATACTCTTGGCATGAGTTGGAAAATGAACGGATGGATGGATGACTTGATTCGACTTAAATACTGTATATAAACCCATTCACCCCCCCAATCACCCCGTACTGTTAACTGCACAATTTCTATATCAGTCGACTCACCGCTTCAAGTCAGCCGTCCTTCACATGAGGAAGAAAACATGTTTTGATTGTAAAGCAAAAAAGGAACTTAGAACATCAAGGCTGAGCCTGAAATCTCAATCACTATGTTTACATGCACAAAATATTCAGTTTTATTCCCTTATTCCGAAAAAGACAATATTCCTACTAAGCTGTTTACATGGCTAATGACAATGAATATTCCACTCATATTCCCATTTTCATGCTCCGATTAACCTACAAGACCCCCATGACCTACGCCCTACGGCTATTTATTTTTACTGGTGTTGTCATAAGTTGGTTTGTGTACAACACTCGGGGTTGACCGTATGCACCAAGAGGCCATGTGTTGCAAACTGCTGTAAAAACCCCAACTGAGATGCGTATTCCTAATGCGCTGGATACATGCTCCTAAAACCAGAATAATATTGGCATGTCCCACGTGTCCTTATCAGAAAATGCTAAATTCTGAATATTTATGCTGTTTACATGACCCTTATCAAATATTGAATATCGTCATATTGTGAATAATAGTGGAATAATGGTGTGCATGTAAATGTGCTGAATGTGATCCCTGTCTGACAATGGGCCCAAAATGTGTTTTTACGCTGCTAAAAAAAGATTTGGAAATGTAGGCTATATAGTATATTTTCATGCAGTAATAATATGAGTTAGTAATAATTCTAGTATTTGTCAACTTTTCAAATCTAGCTCAACCTGGTAAGTGTCGCTTCTGCTCTTCTTCCCCTTCATATCTACTTGTTCATTCTACCCCCTCCTCTGCAACCCCCATCACTCCAATCCCAAGGGCAAGCCAAAGGCTGACAGCTTTGTTTGTGTTCTCCACTAAGTGATTTTTAATCAACTGGTCTGCATGAGTCCTCCCAAGGGCCGAAGCAGCAGAGGCTGTGAGAGATTGAGCTGAGGGCTGGTGGTGAGCCGGCTGGTGATAGTGGAAGCAAGAAGAGCTACAGACCACGTCCACAGTAAGCCAGCTAATTTTGAAAATGCTGTTTATGTGTGAAAACAACGTGTGTCCACAAAGGAATTTTCAGGTCAATTTTGTGAAGCTCTCCAGCCATGTTAAGATGTGTCTTTTTATCTGTGATAACATACGCTGTGTTTTAATACAGACAAAATCAATATTTTTTGTTCTCATCTAAATGTTTTTCAGTTTCTCTTCTGCCCACACTGCATGTAGGTTCACAGCTATGTAACATGCTCGACACATTTTCAATGAAAGTGTGTCAATTCAATGATAAATAACAAATAGGAAATTCCAGGAAAAAATGCCAATGCAATTCGTCACGTTTTGTAAATGGGAAAACACCAGTCAGTAATGATACAAAATGACGATTTATTGGTGTCCAAAATATTGATATACAGCTCACTATAAACTATTGATTGTCTTTTATTAAGAGCCAAAGTGGAACTTCCGGGTGTCTCATTCAAATCCCACTGACATTTTTAACAACTAAAAATCCAGGCCCTCTCAACAGTAGGTCCTGTGGTTCACGTCACATATCTAGATAAGGGCCGTAGCTTTTTGAAAAAACGATGTCATCTGTTAATTCAATATTTGTGCTTGTAGTGGCCTCTAATGAACACCATTTCCAATTAGCCCTTTGTGAGCTAAACATCGCAACAGCAGCAGTTTTTTCAAACCTTGACTTTACAAGAGAGTTGGTGATACCAAGTTACAATGAACATAAGTACCATGCTGCTAAACTTTGTAGTTTTCTCATGGACCTGTGGTTTTTTTGTGCCCAGAAAGAAATTGTTGTTAACAATGTTTTGTTGTTGACAATGGTTTCAATTACAAATAGCAACTGCTACAATGGATGCCAGTTTGTCTTAGAATATGGAATGTAAACTCTTGGGACACACTTAATTTTTTCTCAGACCAGTGAAAGAAATGCTGAATGAGAGATTGTATTGTGTACAGAAGCTGGTGGAACAGAGGCTGGTCTGGACGTGACGTCATGACTTCAGCCGTCTATGTAGAGTGAAGTGACTTGAGTGAGTGTGGGAGTGATTTCAGTCCACAGATTAAATAAGATACACAGCCCAAAAGTAACTGAACAGTTAATTGGTTAATTAAACATTAGCCTCAGACAGATCGTATTAAGGCTAGTTTGATTAGCAGTGATCACAGAAAAACTAAATTCTATTAAATCACAAGTCAACAGTCACAAAGCAGCAATGGTTAATACCACCTACAAATTAGGGACAGGCATTTTTCAGTAATTTCAATTTTCGATTACTCTCATTACCTCATGAACGAGTACTCGATTACTCACAAATTATATATATAGATATTATATAAATATATTTTTACCATAAAAAGCAAAACACGGGAGGTTTTCCCGACCAAGCCTCCTGTTTGGCTGTTGGAGAACATGATGTTTAACGCCAAATATCTTGAACTACACATTATTGTCGTCTTTTTTATCAAAGTATTTCCAGACATCACTTTTCCTGGCCACGGCTGCCATGGTGCACGTAACGCCAACTGAGTTGAACTATTGTAGCCAAAAACAACACGTGCGGAGGTGCGCAAGAAGTGAAACTCTACTGGAATAATGACGTCAACAACAAGTACTCAAGTATGAGTCCCCATCCCTACTACAAATAATGCTCCAATAAGTGCATTTGACAAGTAAATAAAAAGATACATATTAACATACAGTGGGGTCCGAAAGTCTGAGACTGCTTTAAACTTCTATAAATGCGTACAAGTAGTTTGTGCTACTTGCAGCTGAATGTTCAACTGAAACCAGTTGCTGCTGACAAAGTTTCTGTTCGGTTGTTCTCACAGAAAGTGAAGCATCTTGGAATTTGAGTGATTGCGATCCTTGTTTATTCACCCCAAACAGGCAATGTACCAACTGTACAGACGTTGGCTCTAAGATAGAGTGTGTGTGTGTGTGTGTGTGTGTGTGTGTGTGTGTGTGTGTGTGTGTGTGTTTGTTTATGTTTAGTTCAGCTTCAGACTGATCTGTAGTTCTTTCTTTCATTTCTCTGCAGTTGCTATCGTCTCAGTATGTTTATGAAGTAGATGCATAAAGCCTTGTTTTTGCTCAAGTTAAACCTTTTCAACTTGCACAGGCACATTTTTGCTTCTCCAGGAAAATTCACCCCATAGGAGCATCCTTTTGCATCTTTCTGTTTACTTTATGCATGTCATGTTGCCACTAAAATTCACCCTGCCTTCCGTCTGTACACACCTTTTTATAAAACCGAATAAGCACAAAATAGCAATTTGTTCATGGTTTCTACAGCAAACTGCTGCACTGAATTATTGGTATTGGTATTGGCATCATACAAAATCAACATAAACACAGCTTAATGCCAACACCTGTATTGTGTGATCAGCTATGCTAACATGTAAAAAGAGTCACAGTTAGAGGCCACAGGAAGTTCTTGACAAAAAGTTTGTGAAGCTACACAGCCCCCAATCAAGTCTTTGCAGTCTTAAGGCGGGTTTATGGTCTGTCAGAACTAGTTCGTAAGATGCACTGTCAGACCACGTGGAATGTCAGAAGTGTTTATACCTGATCTGAGCAGCCACCCTCAAAGGCAGAGCAAAAAACCTCCTTACATCACTTAAAAATAGAGGGAACGACATTTTCAGTCTCTCCAGGAAATAATTTTTAGTGTTGCACTCAGTTGTTCACATGAAAAGTGCCACAAATAGTTGTGCAACAAATGGAAAAAAGAGAAAGGAGAGAGAAGTTGAATTCTTGGTTTCTTTCTCACCTCTGCATAGCCGGCCTGTTACAGCATGAAGTAGGTGTGAACGTCGGATCCGTCAGTTTTGGAAAGTCACAGAAATATTTGGACACAGAATCTCCTTATCTGACCATTCAACAAGCACCTTGGATGGAATATGAAGCCTGCTTTACTGTATGTGATCCTTCCCAAAAAGCTAAATTTTCATTGTTTATAAGCAGCTGGCATTTAGTTGCCTTGGTGTAGATTTAAATAAAGCAGGTGAAAGTGTAGGCCGGTACCAGCCTGGGACAAACAGGTGGTATTTCAGTGGTCAGGGGTGAAATTAGTATGTATAGTGTCCCCTTGGTGTTACTTCATTCAGCCAGAAAATCAGTGAGAATGAATTGGATTCATTTGTTTCCTGTTTTTTTTTTTTTCTCATTATTTCAATCTGTTCTATGGAGGACAATGAGGAGTGAAAGTGCACGGTTAGACAGAACAACAGATCAGGTAGCTGCTACTGTCACTGAGAAATCAATTGTCTAACTTCCTGTTAGTCATTGTTAAGACTGGGCCATGACATTATATAGACTTGTCGACTGGTTCTTATTATACTTTATATTTACAGCATTTCTCTCCTTGTCACCTTGATTTGTCAGGTATTAGCTGAAAACATACATTTACATCCGTTTGAATTTTCAGAAAATTGACAACAACCTGATATATGTGACTATCAGTGGTATAAGATTACATCTACCACGATGGATGATTTCCCTGCCACTCAGCTGACATTTTAAACCATGGGGAACAGTATAATGTTCAGGGGAATGTGAATAGGTGGACTGATGGATTGTCGTCTGGCGGCTGTCAAACTGGAGGCGTTGAGTCTATGATGCCACTTATTAGGAGATGGGATTAGTCTACAGATTATTTATGTTATTATTTATGTGGTAATCCACAGACAGAACGGCGACAGAGATTCTCATCAAAACAAACAAGCATCGAATGTGTCCTCTCTCCCTATACAACAGTTGATACATGCGACATAATGCGTACGGCCCGCTCTCACACAGCTCTGTCTGCTGAATGTCTTTAGGAGCCTGATGTGAACAAAGTGGTGAAAACAAGTTAAAGGCACTGAAGACTGAATCTGTTTATCTTTATTTAATTTGCTCTTAAACTACCACAGTGTCATATAGAGCACTTACAGTTCAGGTGTATAAATATCAGGTAACAAGCCCTGGAGCAGGACATAGAGTACTTTAAACAGGGAAGGAACGACAACACTTATCTCTCAGTAGATGAATCAGTTAGCCCACACACAGAGCCATGTGCTGAGGTCTCTATTCACTGTTTTAACTCTTCTTATTTCATTCAGTCTGCCCTGAGCAAGTCAAGGTCTTGTGCCTACAGAGAAATGGAGAGAGAGTGGGTCGAATGATACAGTATTGGAGCACAGCGAACATGGGGCGGAGTGTACTCTTAAGGGCTGTACTTGTATTTTCCTATTGTTAAACAACCTTTAGGGAGAAAAACAGCTATTACCAATATTACCAAAGATTGAACGTAGGGATGAGAAATGTTGTGGAGGCTACATCGGGGGGGGGGGAATCACTGCTTCCATCCTCTTTCCCCATCATCCTCCTCTTCTTTGAAATAAGCCAAGCAAGACAAACTTCTGTCTCCTTTTTCATGAATGGGTTTGCTCAGTGATTGCACCAGAGAGTACCAGTTGCTCACATTTGGACAGGGCTCAGGTAGAAATGAGATTAGTCTACCTCTGTGGCTCAACTTTAGCACCAGCAGACCATGGCATACAGTAGGATGTAGTGAATGCATTCAGCATCCTATACACACACTCACTCAGCTGTTTGCTATCGTGAGTGTCTGGTCTCTTTCCCTCTTTCTGCTCTGCAGAAGCAGCTGCGGAGGAGCAGAGATAACTCTTAACTTTGTTTTGACACTTTTGATTAAGGACCATTGAAGGAACACCTGTATGGCGGTAGGGAACAATGCACCGAGCCCGTAGAGAGATTGATTTTGTGCATTAGAGAAGCAGCCTTTGTCTAAAGCCACGAGGCCCTTTGTTATGCTAACCAGCCGTGGAAGATTTCCAATTCAATTTCACCTGAACGCTGGTCAGCCGCACGCTCCATTGTATGGCGTCCCTCGGGCCCGGCAGCCCCCACCACCCCACCACTGCCACCGCTGCCTCTCCCCTGTCGTCTCTCAAACTGCAATTTAGCCGCTGAGGAGGGTGCATTTGTGTGTTAGTTGGGAAGAGTGTGTGTGTACGTTTGTGTGTGTGTCTGTGGTGGTGGTGGTGGTGGTGGTGGGGGGGGTCTGCAGCCTAGATTGACAGCCGACTGGATACTCTCGCCACAGTATTCGCTGCATCGTGTCCTCGTGTGTGCAGTGGGCTGCGGAGAGGATCACAGTGAAATGAGATGATATTAATTATCCTAATCCTGATAGCTCTCTCTGGAACTCTGCTTCCACTCATCTGTCTCAGGAGAGGACTTGGATGGTCAGACAGAGAGAATGTCAGAGAAATGAAATGAAAGCCGACAAATTCAGTAGAGAATACTCCCAACAAAAACACTGCTTACTGAATAAGGTAGACTTGCTGCTCTGTCTGTCCTTTGCTTTTCTTCTCATGATTTCATGGCTGCTTAATTGTCCTTCTATTTTCAATATTCCACTCTCATCTTGTAATTGAGAGTTCCTTTTTACTAGTTCCTTTTTCACGCATTTAATATCTTTATGAAGAAAAACTGTAGGAATAAATGTGGTATGAAAACACAAAATATCCCATTTCTCTTTTAACTGGTCATTTTATTTGTTTTGTTTTTAACAAAAATGGATAACTTCTCAACTTTCTCCTACTTTGACTAAGTAAAACACCCACCCTCTCATGGCTGTATGCACACAGCATTTTGAAATTATTATTTATCTGTTGCCAAATTTATTTTCTGATAAAACTAAAGGAGGATCCCTTTTTAATTGAATATCTCTCCGAAAGAGCACATGATAATTGAACCAGAGGGGAAAGGCAGGCTGTGTGAATAGGCCTGTATTACATAGAGATTTGTATTAAGATCAAGTCTCTACAGTGATGAAATAACACAATGCTCAGCTGCAACCATTTACTCGGATACATGCATTAAGTGAACTTCTTAACTCACTCATTATGCTTGATGATTGTATTATTTTAGTGGTGTCACACTCCAGTAGGCTGGATTTGATAACATGACTCTCAGAGCACACAGTTATTAATTAGATTTTTTTTTTCTTCTTCTTTTTATATCATGAAAGAAGTTGCTTGGTTTTGCTGAGTGAAATGCAACTTAAAAGTCCTTTGAAGTTGCAGTCAAAGCATGTTTGTATGCACTCGTAGCACCTCCTGGTTTTTTGTGTCTATGCGTTATTTAAGTGTACTGTACACAGTGAGGAATCCTACTCTCCAGTGTAGAATTATTTTAGTATAACCATTCATATATTAGCAATCAAATACAGTGTTGTTTGTACAGTTTATTTCACCACGTTTCAAATTAATTGATTTGTCGTTCATCTGTGTTTGCACGGTTGTTTTCGATTCTGATAGTTCTTTGTTCCGTAATGCAGCACATCAACACAAATGTGTGCACAGAAAGGCCTAATCCTGGCCTGAAGTGGAGGTACAGTATATTTAGAGCGCTTTTGATTGTGAAGGTTGTTATTATTGAATTTGAGTGACGATCACGGTCGTTTGATCATGAATCAATGCCTCGCTGTTTCGTGGTGATGTGCTTGAGGGGACGCAGAAGTGTAGAAATTGTTTCATGGGGCATTTTGTGTTTCGTGGTCTCTGAGGGGGCTCTTGTCTTCTCTCTTGAGTTTGCCCTGTAGCCTGATGAGACCCCTGCAGGCCCCCCACCCCTCCTCTACACACACACTTACTCACTCACGCCCTGAAACCACTGCACCAGACAAAGTGAAGTGAGGAGAATAGCTGTTTACCCCTTGTGCCTGAGGTATCAGTGCCAGCATAGAGTGCCACATCTTCCCCCTCCCACCCCACCCCCTGTACCCTTCAATAGGCTTGTGAAGTGTGAAGTATATTTTTGTTCTTGTGTTTTTATACCAATTTTAATTCCACAGCTGCATATCTGAGAAGCAGGATTTCCTTGGTTAGCTTCCCAGATTTTCTTTCTCTCCATCTTGCTATTTCCCTCCCTTATATCCTTCCTCACCCACCCCGTCTCCTTCTCCTACCCCTACAATCCCTAACCTCTCTGTGTGTCTCTTCCCTGCAACCCCTCCACAACACCCCCCCCCCACCCCCTTCCGTTGCCTGGGGGCTGATTATTTTAGTGGAAATACCGCCATCGTGTATCGCTGCCAGATTCTGCCAGCCCAAGCCTCTGCCACCCCGCCCCTCCCTCCCCGCCCCCATACCCACATCCCTCCACTTAGAATAACCAATCTGATGATGTGACAGTTTCTTTCTCCCTGTAGAAAATCTGCCTCTAACCCTTTTTCTCTTCCTCTTGCGTTTTGGATTCCAGCGTTGTTTGACATGTTATAGAAGGGTTTGAGCTTCCCACCTCCGCAATCCTTATTCTATCCCAGGGAAGCGGTTGGCATGGGAATCTAATACTTGGCAAAGAGGGCAAGGAAGGAGGAGGTGGTGGTGGTGATGGTGGTGGTGGTGGGGGGGTATATTAAAAAAAATATCTTTTTAAACACACTCCATCTCCACTCTATTTCTTACTGAAACATCCTCTTCATTTCCAGCTATGCGTTTGCTTTAAACATTGATTTCAGTGTAGCTTTGTCCCTTTCTTGTGCTTGGATTTGTAGCTGTGTGACTTTACACAAAGTTTAAAAAGTAAAGAGTGTGTGTGTGTGTGTGTTTGTGTCTGTTTGTGTGTGTGTGTGTGTGTGTGTTTGTTTGTTTGTTTGTTGTTTGTTTGTGTGTGTGTTTCTATGTCTCAGAGTGCATGCATGTATCCGATTTCTTGTGTGTCATGTAACTATGCCAATGGTCTTTGGTCCTTAAGTCGATGGTCATCGGTTGCCATGGCGCTGGCCGGAGTAGAAATCAGGTCAAGCTTTGATGAGAGACACATAAAAGCCTCTTTCTTCACAACACCTAGACAAACCGTAAAGAGTTGCAACTCTGCTGCTCTCGTCAGAGCCCGCGGTGAAGCTGGCCTCAGTTTGCAGACACGTAGCTCGGGCTGAAGCGCTCACGCAGATGCCAATCACACACTTAACCCCAAGAAAATTCACCTTTAAAATTTCACTTGGGCACCCGGTGTGATGGTGATCATTAACTAATTTTTTTGTCATCAGCTTCATTGTCTAGCAATCATATATAGTTAGAATTTGCCAATTATGAATCACTTATGTTGGTTTAGGGTATTTTAGGCTCAGGCTAAGCCTAGCAGAGGTTAATCAAGGCGCTCTTGTTACATTGTCTCAGTTAATGTATTGCCCAAAAGTATGCTCTCTCTCTCTCTCTCTCTCTGTCTATGTCTGTCCCTCTCTCTGTCTCTCTCTCTCTCTCTCTCTCTCTTTCTGTGTCTCTCTCTCCCTCTCTCTGTCTGTTTTTCCACAATGGCTCAGCCTTGGTGGGATCTGGCCGCCTACAGATAACTGCAGTCTTTGTGCAACCCATTCTAAGCAGATACATATGGTAACATTCAGACAGGGTTTGGTTATTTGTTTGTCCATTCTGACCATTTACATGCATTTCCATCATATGTCCATGAACCGATGTGTTTATTCAGACACAGATCCCTGTGGTTTTACTTTAGACATAACGCTTAGAAAAGTGATCAGTGGCTACAAATATGAATTAGTGGTAATTTAATCTCTCGTAATGCAAATGCAAGTGGGCCACATATGTGTTGCATCGCAGTCCACATTAACATGTATGGCAGAGGAGATGGATGTAGATAACCCCATCTTCACTGACTTGTTTATCAATGTGCAGTTCCTCTCGGCATGCAGAGCAGCCTGGCGGCCCCCAGTGTGAGGCTGAGCAGGCAGAGCTGTCATTGTTTAACGCCTCCCCTGATTAGTTTACTCTCGCCTGATTAGAAATTAATTAAAATGATGACACAGATCCCAGCAGAGGAGAGGGAGAGGGAGGAGGGGGGAGGAGGAAAGTGGGGGGCTATGTGTGTGAAAAGAGGGTGAAAAGAGGGTTAGTGGTTTGTTGGTGACATCCATTGGGAAGGGGTGATGTTAAGTCAGGGAGCTTTTAGCAGGAGAGTGTGCAGTAGGGAGGGATTTGGTGTGGAGTGTATGGCAGGCATGAGGGGTAAGTGTTTTGGGCCAGAGGGGGGTAGTGTGCAGGGAGTGGTGCTCTGGCGGGGGACAAACATGGCTTAATGAGTGACTCTTGTCGCAATCAGAACATCGTTTCCTCATGCATTCTAATGAGCTGGATGTTGCAGAGGAGATCGGTTCACGCTCTAATTTATTCAATATATTTTGTGTATTCACCCTGTTTATTTAATAACAGGGACCGTGCACATTAATCAACATCTCAGCCATCATCACATCAGCGCAAATATTCCAGAGTGAGTTTTCTCTCTGTTCTGCTTGGGTCATGTCACAGCTTCTCAGGACAACATTGCTGGCAAACATTGTGCTGCCGCTATCTGCTTCTTGGTTATTGCATCTGTAGGCATGGTGAGTGTTGCCGTGCAAGTCAGAACAAAAGCTTTGAGTATTACATCGAAGCCTGATAACATCGCAGTTGAGCAAATATCAGTGTTGTAAACATTTGAGTGTGTAGCTGGGGCTTACATGTCACCCATGGATGAGCCTGTAATTCTCTCCGCTAATAATTCTCCCTGGAGTCCCGCCCCTGTTATCCCACCACAGCCTGTTTGTTGCTTTTCCCTTTCACTCTCTCCCTCTCTTGTTTTCTCTTCTTTCATTATGGTCTCAATGAAGGTTTGACCGACCACACTTACACTCCACAGGAAGATTGTAAAAGTTTATCCCTCTCAGCAACCAACTTTTGATCTCTAATGTAAACTGCTGCTCTTCCTTTTGCCATCTTTGCTCACCACAATCATTTTGTCCATTGCACTGTGGTGTCATCTCCTCTTTTCTACCATCTTGCTTTTTTTTTTTTTTCTTGGCCTCCCCTTATTCATGTCGTAATGTAATCAAAGGGTTGTAAAAGCTAGCGGATGAGGCCATGGGTGCGTGTATGTGTGCGAGGGGGCCGTGTGGTGCGGAAACTAGTGGGTTTCCCATAGCAATGAGGGCCCGTGGTTCTCCTGGTAACGTAATTGGCATGTGTTTCCTGGCAGGTCTTATTGTGGCCTCTCCTAATCACTGTCCCCAGCCCTAACAAGAGCGACCTACAGTATTGCTGCTGCACTGAAGGAGCATGTCTTTTGTCGTTTTATTTCTTTCTCTTTCTTCCTCTTGTCTGTCCTCATCCCCCTCGTCCTGAGAGAGGGACTCGTTGAGACGGCCTGATTACCACAGTCAGATCCAGAAATCTGTGTGTGTGTGTGTGTGTGTGTGTGTGTGTGTGTGTGTGTGTGTGTTGTGTGTGTGTGTGTGTGTGTGTGTGTGTGTGTGTGTGTGTGTGTGTGTGTGTGTGTGTATATATATGAATGAGCTTGCCGTTTTTTCCCCCACTATAAAACCAGTTGGTTTATCGAGGCAGACTCCTGCCCAACTGAGCATGTAAACCCTAATTGGGAAATGCTTTAAATAATTTCTAATTAGTACAAGTGTAGTAATAATTGGCTGGGTAATCTGCGGATTAATTAGTGGTGTTGTGTATGTGTGTGAGTGAGTGACTGTGAATGAGTGCATGCATGTGTGCTTGGTGAGCACGTGTGTGGGTCATTGTGTATGTGTGCATGTGCATGTGTGTTTGTGTGCTCGCGAACACACTCAGTCAGGCCTGGACGGGCGGATGAATAGACCCCAGGTTCTGCAGCTTGCTAATGGAATCCTGCCCACTCAAGGAGGTCTGTGGAGGAGGGAGGCCAAGACAGAAGCACCTTTGTTGGCCAAGTTGTACTGTGGGTGGCCCCCCTGCCTGCAGCCCCTCATTTGTATCACGGTGGGCATCCACCCCCCTCTTTTATGACCCCCACCTTATTTAACAGCTAACCTCGCCTCCACCTCCCCTTCACCTCGCCCAGCCGTCCCAGCCCTAGCCCCCGCACCTCCCCATCATGCAGACTGCTCTCATCTTCTTTCTTTGGCTAAATGACACGTTTTATTTTCTTTGACCCAATATGCTCCCAAGCCAGGCTGCTGCTCCCCCTCTCCTCGTTCTTTACCTAGATGTATTCTTCTGCCACTTTCTCCTCTCCAGTCATGGCCACCCTCTTCCACCCTCCTCCACATTTCCCTCTTCCCATCTTCCTGTGGAGAAGAGGGTGAGCTAGCGCTGGGCTCTTGAGTTGTGTGCTTCCACCTGGTCTACCCTCTAATTACTGCATCCTTTCTTCTGAAAAAAAGAAATGGAGAAAAAAGGAGGAAATGAAGAGCAAGAAGAGTACAACCACTTGTTACTCCAAGCATTGGTTTTATAACACTCCCCACTGAATTGGCATCATTGAGCAACAAGAAAATAAGCTTTTATGGATTCATTGGATTAGGAATTTATATTTCTAAAAAAGCTTTACTTTGAATAACATTTCAAGCTCTGTATAACGCAGGATCTCTTTGCCATCCTTATATCCCTCTATATTATATTAAGTCTCCTCTCACAACCTATTGAAAGTTTTTGTATTCACCTTTATCTGAACACTCAGATTGTAAACACTTCCCCTCCCACTCCGTCACCTCCTGCCTCCCTTTTCTCACTGTCCCTCTGTGTGACAGATGGCTGTCAAGGCCGTACAAATGGGAAGCAGTAAGCAAGTAAACAAACAAGCCGGGATCAATATCCCAGGAGACTAATTGAACAATGACACAAACAATTTTGCTGAAACCTTCTCTTAGTCATTTGTTGTTCTTTACAGCTCTCACCAAGCTTGGCAAAATTGCGGCTGGCAGGCAAGACGTTTTTGACAAATATGTGTTAGTAGCTATAAACGTTACCCACAAATAATGTTGTTCCAATTCATAATGCTAATTCATACATAATTAATAGTCCACATACGACCACAAAATGACACATATGAAGCTGGTTTCTTTTAGTTTTTTCTTAGCTTTCTGTCAATATTTTAGCTTTTTTTTTCTTTTTCAGAGGTGTGATTTGATTTGTTTTTGTTGATTATTAAGTGCAAGATTTGGGGGAGAGGGGGTAAAAAAAAAAGTCTACTGAATTATCTACTGCTGGAATAAAAAGTCAGACAAAAAGGTGAAAATATGTGCATTGCTGATTTTTCTGTGAAACATTTTTTGAGAAGTTCTGGTTACTTTACCTGTATCCTTTCTAAACTTATCTAACTAACATGGTTATAAACTGCACCTCACTGTGCTTTATGCTGTTTCTGTGACTGATGACACACACAGATTTAGCTAATGGTGCTTAAAGGTGCTTATCGCTTCCTTGCTAATCTGGTCAGTGAGATACATTTACAAAGGTTGTAGATTTATTACGGCCGAACCGCCTTCCATTCCATACATGGCTAACACACATACAGTGGGGATGTTGGTTTTACAGTGGGTTTAAAACTGCCCCCATTTTCTCAATGACATATACTCATTCCATGAGGCTAGTTCGGGTCCCTGGCCCCTTTTCTGACATTTACTGGGCTGGTACAAGGACGTACCCTTTCCCTTCCCCTCCTCTTCCTCCCATTCCTCCCAGTTAATCAGACTGGTGTGAAAAGGAGGCTGATAAGCCCATTGTCTGGTTGACAATGTCTTGGTGATAGGCCCGCAGTGGCCAACTGGATGGTGCTCTGTCCCCTCTCCTCCTGCATCAACCCATCACATATTTCCTTGCCCTGAAGCCCTCAGTCCTCGCCCCTCCCTTCTCCTCACCCCTTTTTCAATCCTTTTTCGCCCTTTTCTCAAACTCTTAGCCCATCTTCGCCTTTGCCATGTCTGCACCTCTTCACCCCCCTGCAGCCCTGTGCTATCCCTCCCTGACCCCTTTCTGCTTTTCCCTTTTGGCTCACCCTGCTCTTCCCTCTTCTCCATTGAGTAGTGCAGAGCCACCAGAGGGAACTCATTAGTGCACTGCACCCAGGTTAATTGGCTAGCTCAAAGAAAAGGACTAAGAAAGAAGAAATGAATTAGAAGAACACCCACTCTGTCCAGGCAGAAAAGGGAATCGACCTGTGTGTTTCTCACACTGGCAGCTCCTCTAAACAGTGATGCAGCTGCTGTCAGGCCAGATGTGATCCTCTCCCACTGATTAGTGCTGCAGTCGTTCTAACTCTGCATGCAGAGGCGGCAAGGCCTTGGCCCTTTTGTTGGATTTATCTAACATGGAACTATGTAACAAATCAGTAAGATCGCCCCATGTGACAGGTTCATATTTCTCTAAGAAAAGGAAAGCGATAACATCTAGCTGAATTGAAAGTGTTATCCGCTGGCTATCTGGATGAGTCTATGCAGAGATGGTTGCTGCGGACTTGTACGCGTCCGTGCTTCCGCATGTCCGTAAGAGAATTACCAGAGTGTGCCTCAGTGCCCTGGAGGGCACGGCCCTCCATGTCCTAAGAAACAGAGGGAAATGACTCTTGAGGGAGTGTGTTGTAGGAGTGGTGCTTATGACAATACCAGGAGTGTGTGAGTGGAGTTTGGAGTGCTGTCCACTCTTTAATTAACCACACTGCTTCCTGTCGCCTTGGGCAACCAGCGCATGGCGGCCAGAAAACGACTGGCCTCACCATGTCAAAACAACAACAAATAAATCAAGATTTCAGTACTTTAGTTCTGGCACATGCTAGCGGTGGGCGAAATGACTGATATCATTATCATCACATTAATAAGGATATTTTCCAATATTGACATGTATTATTATATGACAAATATGCAATATCATGTTTAATTTCACTCTGCTGTAATGCTTTACAAATTCCTCAGTAACAAATTTTGTTAGTTTTTAATTACACTTTTGTAGGCATAATTCATTTGGAAAGCAGAAATGTGTTCATGACATCATTCTGCTGAGAGTCAATAAACTATAACATTGATATTTAGCATACACTTTTTCTGCCCACACACTCAATGAGAGCAATTTGGGGTATAGTTTAGTTCAGATCAGATCAGATCTCTACTATCCCACAAGAGGAAAACCCTTTTCAACAAGGCAGCATAAAATATAAACACAATATGATAACAGGACAGTTGAAGACATTAAAAGTGCTGGCACTATATATGCAACACAGAATACAATAAAAAGGTTTATGTGACAAAGTAAACTCTAACAATATACAAAAAAAGTGCTGAGAATGTCAAATTCCTTCATGAGACTTTGGGTTTGCTATTATGGATTTAGCTTTCTATGTCGTCTTCCAAGCTAAAAACATCTGACAAAAGAAAACTGTTTTGCTGTTTTTCAGATTTGAACGAATCAGTGAGAAGGTCAGATTATGGATCTGTAAACTAGTGCCATCAACCTTCTGTCATCATTAAAAACATTAAAGAAAAGTACTTTGCAGTCATTTCTTGTGTATTTGTTGAGTGTCTTGTTCAAAGACCCTGTAACGTGTAGAAGCGAGGGGATTGAACTACAAACCTTACAGTTAACGGGCAACTACTCTCTCTCACCTGAGCTTAGACACTGATATGAATGACATACTCGGTACAGGTCCCTTGAGGTTCAAAATTATAGAGGAATTAAGTGCAGAGAGCGGGGTTATGGGTCGTCAAAGCGCTGGCAGATGACACAAGAGGTGTGTGAAAACAATAAATAGCACACCTCCCTTATTCCCTTTCTTTTTCTCTGTCTCTCCTTCTCATTTTCCTTTCTTTCTCTCGGGTGAGATGATAACAGGATCAGTGGTTCACTGGGCTTCAGCCAGCACAGGGATCATATTCATGTGAGAGGGGTTGAGACTCTCTCCAGATTGGCTGCTGCACCTAACAGAGTGGGGGGGATTAGGAGTAGGGATAGCAACAGCGTTAGTCACAAGCTCATCTTTTGCCGTCTTCACTTCTCCTCTGGCTCCGCCTCGGTTTGTTGGACATCACTCCTTGTAACCTCACCACCACCACCACACACACACATGCACGCACTCACAAACCTCCCCCCTTGTCTTTTCAGCTGGGAGAGAGAAAGCAAAAAGCAAGACAGGGGGGGCACTGCATAGATTCACTGCCATTGTGTGTCAATCATTGTGTGTGAGTGAGTGTGAATGTGTGTGTGTGTGTGTGTGTGTGTGTGTGTGTGTGTGTGTGTGTGTGTGTGTGTGTGTGTGTGTGTGAGAGAGAGAGAGAGGCCTTGCCTCTCCAGTGATTAGCTCTGTCAATGCTGGGCTCTTGCTGCTTACAGAATAATACAGTAAGGCCTTGAGGAGCAGGAGGGAGAGAAGAGGAAGGTGGTCTGCCTGTGGGCCTGCCAGCTCAGCGGTCAATGGTTTGTGTTATTGTGTGTGTGTGTGCGCGCGTGTGTGAGAGAGAGGGAGAGAGATAGAGAGACAGAGGGCGACAATGTTTACTCATCTGTCTTGTGGACTATCTGTTTGTGTGGGAGTGTGTATTTTTGGAAGTGAATTCAAGCTGAGTTGCTTGGTTTTGTTAGACGGTGCATGAAATAAGAGGTGGATGTCTGAGACTCAAACCACATGGTCTGAACACATAAAAAGAAAATGTAACAATTAGTACTGTCAGATCACACGCAGACAAACACACACACACACACACACACACACACACTGGGTATTCCTTCATCTGCTGGTCAGCATGCTGCATGAAACCCCCCCTCTTTCTCTCTCTCTCTCTCTCTCTCTTTTTGTTCTGTAGTCTCTTGGTCTCACTCTCTCTCACTTACACACACACACACACACACAGCTTTTTGCTCATGTCATAAGTGGGTGTGCAGAGTATCGCCTTGAGCTGCAGATGAACATGAAATAAACACAAACTAGGGTAGTGACAGTTTTAAATCGGCTTTAGATCACTATGAAAGGTAAAGGATTAGGATGCTTTTTTCAGTCCTGAGGAGATAGGACACAGTCTTGGAGGAGAGCCCACTCCTCTCAGCCCACTGTGGGCCGGGTGTCTATCTTCTAATCTTCTAAAGCACTCTTACACCATTTGCATGTAGTATGGCCTACATAGTTTGCATATGCCTGTCTATGTAGGCTATGATAAAAGCGGATATTTTACACAGTGATGGAAGAATAATTTTCTTGTGTAATATAATCATCAATTTCACCCTGTTTTTGTTTTATTTCTACCTCACTATATAGATTACAAATTGCCCACTGGAGGCTGTTTTAAAAAATTTTTAATGCAATCTGTAATTTGTAATTTTTTCCTTTTTAAAGTGGATTTAAACCTTTAAATTGAATATGTCAGAGCCAGTTTAATGTGACTCTGTGTGGCCTTATGATCATTGAAATCCTTTACATTTGTATTTGTGTATGATTTATTTATTATTACACAAATAACTTCACTTCCAGTCATTTTTTGACTTTTCTGAACTGGCTTTAATTCTCAGTATTTTTACTCCCAGAACCATTACTGTGATTTATTGAAACACTAATTATTTTTGATTAGATTTTTTTTTTTTTTAGGAAACATTTGTATTTTTAATTCAAACCAATTTCTCTCTACAATTAAGGGAAATGATAATAAAACTTGGAGGTACTGCTGTCATAATAAGCCAGGCTATTTGATTTAATCCATGTTTAGTCAATATGTTGTGCTATCTAATCGCTCTCTAATTGTGAATATATAAGCTACCGTGCAGGCCGTGCACTCCTCTTTTGATTACTGTGGGTTTTGTCAGCTTTTTTCCAACCAAATCAGGCATGAAACCGTCCCGGGAAGACGTTTTTTCTTTCTCTCTTTTTTTTTTTTTTTTTTTTTGTTTTGTCCTTATAACGCTTTCTCTCACTTTCCCTTTCGAGTGCACGGAGGGAGCTCGCAACAAAATCAAATTAAATTTTCTATTGAAAATGTTGCTCTTGTTATTCAGATGCTGGTTTAGGGTCTTTTGTGTAAATCTAATTATTCTCCACTATCAGGACGGTCCACAGGGTAATTAGTCACTTCTCACCAAAGTCCTCCCTGCATCCTCAGATTCTTATCACCATAACTCTGACATTTTAAAAGAGACATTTTTGTCTCTTTTAAGATAGCCTGGAGGTTTTTTTTTTTTTTTTTTTGTATAATTCCTTCGCGTTCGCTTAATTTTTTTAAAGCAATTTGGTGATACAGTATGCGCGTAAATAGCCAAAGCTTTCCGAAAATGCACCTGCCTTTCAATTGTGTCGTGTTGAAGAGGAGAAAAAAAAAACTGAGGACGTAGCTGCTGCCTGTGTGTTGATCCGGTTTTGCAGACAAGCAGAAATGTTGCGCCGTGCCAATCAGAGCAATAATACCGCGCAGAGTTGGGAGGTGAGGAACAGTAGCCCGGAATCAAAAGGAGCAGATGAATAGGTGCTTTAAGGTCCGGCCGCGGCGAGAGGTCCGGAGCAGGAGGACAATTCAGCGCCTGCATGACTCCCAATGAACTGCAACACTTCCACTTGGGGTAAATTGGTCAGTTTGAGTGGCTGTGTCCACAGCCTCTGTTACAGCAGAAACAAACGAAATGGACGCAAATTTTTTTTTTTTTTAATCACACCGAAAAAAATTAACGAATACGAATATCATAATACTAAAATACATCAATAAAGATCAAGACGGTGTCTATAAAGTACAAAAAAAACCGACAGAAGACACTAAACATACTATAGGAGTATCAAAGGAATTTTGTGTTGATTTGATCTGATCAGGCCTAATACATTTTCACCACTTTAAAAATAGCCAGTAAAACATTTATTTTTGCTTCAGCCCCAAATCTCTACTTTAGTTTACTGATATTTAATTGCTTAAAATCAGCCCTGCTGCTGATTGTTGCACAGCATGACATGTTTCTTTTTTTTCTTCCTTTTTTTCTTTTTGTCTGCAAGCATTTATTTTATTTTTGGTCCATGGCTTTCCCTCTGTTGTTTTCAAGAGCTTTTTTTTTTTTTTTATCTTAAATAGTAAAGGCTGAGGAGTGTGGACTAATGATGGCTCTGTGTAGTTTGATTAGGCATGGTCACCCCCTGGTTATGATTTAAAACTTTTTTTACATCACAAATTGTTTAATACCGGCATCAATCACTAACACTGTAGTTTTTGGCTTCCATAGATTTATTTATTGAGGGCCAAGGATAAATTTTAAGTTTTCACTTAATGCAGTTGCTTTAGTGCTGACTACCCAGGCTGCTGCAAACCTCTGCCTCTCAAATCCATAATGCTCTTTCTGCCACCTGTAGGCTGTGACCTTTAGGCAACAGGGGAGGGTATGCTTCATAAAAATGCCTGAAATATTGGTGTGCATCAAATCTAACATCCAACTGAATAACAAGACCCTTGCAGTCTGTGGTGGCTTTAAGGAAGTAGCTAAAATATGACTCAGGTCCATTAAATAATTAAAAAAAAAAAAAAAAAAAATTAAACAGACAATGAGGCAGGGGAAACAGGGAGACAGGCCGGGCAGACAGCAGCAGTCGGATCAGCAGATCATGGCTCAGACTGACAGCTGGAGCAGTGATGACTTACCAGTAATTAAGATGGGCCGATAACAAAAGCAACATGAGTGTGTGTCTGTGATGCAGCGACTTTGGCGTGTCTAAATGTGTGCCTCCAAATATCAATTTATTTGTGTCTCACACACTACCTGGCAAGTGTTGATAATATGTGATTTTTGGTGGTTTTAGAAAGAGAGAAAGAAAGAGAGAGTGGTGGTGGTGGGGGAGAGAAGGAGGGTGTTTTCTAATCAGAGTCACTGTCGTTTTGTTGTCACCTGCTCCCAGACAGACAAAGTGGCATTTCCTGACTGTTCCCATCCCCGTCTGAGTTATCTGACACCCAAAAATACGGCTACGGGGAAGCAGGGAGGCGAGGCACCACAGCCTTATCCCGGTAAGGAGATGGCTTCTTATCAGATCAGGCTAGGAAGTTTATTTTATGGAGTAAATCTGGATAGAGGGGATAAAGAAATGACACATCCCTTGCGGACACAAAGGGAGAAGGAGATTAGTCCTCCAGCAGCATATATGGCTTTAGTTCAACCTGACAGGCAGCGGATTGAAAGGTCATGAAATAATAATCCCCCTATTCTTCTGCTCTAATCCTACGAGGGTGTGTTTCACTATGGGAACGTATAGGCTGAGGCTATGTGCTGCAGGGATGTTCATTTTGTGTTGTCACTGTATTTAGATAGGCATCCAACACTGATTTAAATTAATTAGACTAATTATGATTGAAGAGGGGTTTTTTATGATGAATGTCAATGCCAGCACGCCTGCCTCTGATGTTAGGGTTTTAGGCTTTTTTCTATTTTTGTTATTCATGTTTGTACATATGCTGGAGGTTATTTTCTGTGCGCCTGCGTTTTTTTTTTTTTTTTTTATCAGGCAGGTTGGAGGTTAAAGGGACATTACAAAAATCTTCCAATCAGGAAGGAGCCTTTTCCTCCAGCACCTCACACACACATTAGGTGTGATACAAACACACGCACTTCAGCCCATTGTGTGTGTTTGTGTGTGTGTGTGTGTGTGTGTGTGTGTGTGTGTGTGTGTGTGTGTGTGTGCGTGTGTGCGTGTGCGTGTGTGTGTGTGTGCGTGTGTGTGTGTGCATGTGTCCATGCATGCACATTAGAAAGAGGGAGAGATTATGCCATTTAGGGAAGTGTGATCTAGCCCCTTGTGTGTGTGTGTGTGTGTGTGTGTGTGTGTGTGTGTGTGTGTGTGTGTGTGTGTGTGTGTGTGTGTGTGTGTGTGTGGGCATGTGTTATGTGTTTGGAGTGGGGTGGAGGTGAAGGGAGGGGGTAGAGTCTGCCCAATAGCCTGATAATCAAGCATCGAAAATGAGAGAGAGAAATTCAATGCAAACTAATGTGTTCCACACAATTACTCGATTAATAATTCTTATTCCATTACAGTGCCATGGAGACTCGGAGAAAGAAAGAGACAGTGGGAGAGAGAGAGATTTTCAGAAACGGGGAAAGAGACGAGAGAGGGAGGCAGGAGGGGAGAGAAAGAGAGGGAGAGGGAGAGCACATCAGGCTAAGAGATCTGCAGTGGCTGTATATTTCCCAATGCCTAGTTAAGGCTGCAAGGCAGGGGTCAGGAAACTTAATTATAGCGTAAGTGGATAGAAACTGCAGAATGATAAAGAGGAACATGCAGACCGATTGGAATGGCAAGGACAGGTTTAATACTATCTTCTCCTGTCTGCTTCCCTCCCACAATACAAGCCAGACCTGCAATCACACAAGGAAACAGCCCATACACCCCGCCTGACAATAACACTAATGCATATCAAAATTACATACTCCACAACTGCAAGGCATTTTGCATAGCCACTATTACTTTCCAATTTTGTGAGTTCAAGAAAATACATATCCCGTATAATGGTGATATCAGAGGAACTTATTTCCATGCTGTTTGCGCCGGAGCTTCAGATAAGCGTTCACCTGTGGTCGAACAAGAGTTATTAAATCATATCTGCCCTGATGGACCAGCTGAATAAATAATCTGTTTTTTAATTTTTAGATCCACCATTAATTCTTCATTCTCTCCTCTTTATTTATTTTTACTTAATATGTAAAAGTCTGGATTTTTTTTCTTTTTAGGAAGCCACATGTGTGTCTTGTAATTCCACGTCTTGATTTGGATTTCAAATCAATGGGGCTCAATGGGCGGCCCAATACACCCCGTCCACTGTGTGAGCTCCGCAATCTATTTGCACTGTATAAGATTTGCATATCTGCTGCTCATGAAGCAAGGCTTTAATTTCCTCCTGCTGGAGATAAACATCACCTTGTTGGAGCAGATGGGCGGAGGAAGGATGGGGTCAATGAAGAAGAAGGAGGACAATGGCATTGGTTCAGACACTGAATGGCCAGAAGTAATAAAATTGCACAATTTCCATACGTCGCCAATTTTTTTTTTTTTTTTTTTTTGGGATAAATTAGAATCAAATGTGATATAAGGAGGTGCTGCAAATTCTGTGAGGGACAGACAGATTGGATGGAGAGGTGGATGGTATATTCAGTTTGTTAAATGTCTGTAGAGGACAGAGGACCTAATTTGTGACTGACAGCACCTTCCTCATTTGTAAACCATGCTTGATTGTTAAGTAATAGGTGAAAAATAACTTTGTTTGGTAGATTTTTGACTAAGACTCCTAACTTGACTTTGATCTTTAATATTAAGTGAATATATTTCAAGCTAGTTCTCTTTATACCATCATCTTCATACATATATATATATATATATATATATATATATATATTCTTTTGGTCAGTGTCTGTATTGAATATCATTAATACTCTTCGTGGATCTGGATTGTATTTCTCGTTACTGTGTGCATATTGTACTGATCACACTAGATGAGAGGTGCCGTATTCTATGAATCAGAGTGTCAACTAATTACCTTTCTTATGGCAATATTAGACAGAGTGGAAATGATTAATTAGCTTCAGATGGATGGAATTTATTCAGTGTCTGAGCTGGAATTCAGTTCACACGTACGGAGGTAAATTGGACGTCAGGTTACACAAAGTGAACTTTTCTTAATTTTCACTTTAACTTAAAGGAAGTGCATTGTGGGAGCTCACACATTGTTGAACACCATTTGTATTAGAGGGGGGAGACAGGGATAGCAAGAATAGTTTCTGAATAATGAGCAGCTCATGCGGGAGTTATGTAAACCTCTTGTTATTTGGATGTAGGAACCTTGTAATTAAAGTACTTCTACAGGGGATGGTTCCGCTCTCTGCCTCGAGGAGAGCCGGGCGAGGCTGGAGGTTACAGAGGGTTAGAGGGGGTGGATGAGGTGGAGAGAGGAACACTCCAGTCTTTTATTAACTCGCATTATCTTATATTTATTTATTTATCAAAGACACCTATGCAAATCAGGATCCCAAGTCATGGATCCTGCTAATGACACACACGAGTAATTAATTAAAAGCAGATGCACATATACACACACAAGCGCACACATTATACGTGCGCAGACCCTCATGTAACAAGTTCATCTAATTTTCAAAGACGCCACACAGTCGGATAAGGCGAGAAGAGAGAGGAAAAGGCAAGAAATCTGCATCACAGTGTTAATTTAATCAGACTTCAGTAATACCTCTTCTTCTCCTCTCTCCCCAGGCAGCTTGTGGTTTCTCTGCTAGCTTGAGGAGAAGATGAAGGGAGCTTTCAGCCTCTTAGAAGATGAGGGTTAAAGAACGAAGAGATTAAGGAAGTGAGAGAGCGACTGAAAAGAGGGCTGGGGATTATGTCATCTACAATTGATGTGCTCTCTTAATGTACCTTTAAACATGTGCCACTGGGGCCTGCTTTTATAGTGTCTATTCATTTATAGGAGGGTGGGTTAAAGTATTAACCCAGAAATACTTTGCAACATATGTGTGGCTCATGTATTGAGAGTAGTTATCAGGGTTTATGTCACTTTGATATGTATACAGCATGTGGAGAGATCGTCTTTGTCAAACAAAGTCCATTTCTGCTCAGCTTCCCATACACTGCCATGCATTGTACTGATCTCCATATCAAAAAAGAGATCCTTTATCAAATGATCATAGGGACAAAATTTGTCTTTATTCTACGTCTTCATCTCCAATGAAAATGTTCCCACAATCTGGTCCAACTTGGACTATGAGCAAAGGATTTATTAAATTGACTGAGTCTCCTCTAACTGCTGAATGAATTGTCTCTCAAATTGCTGCTTGTTTCAACAAAATGACAGCGGAGTGAGTGTGAGGAAGATCTGCAGATCTTATCCATAAGAATGTTATGGGGTTAAGTGTACTTGGAGGTGTGTGTGTGTGTGTGTGTGTGTGTGTGTGTGTGTGTGTGTGTGTGTGTGTGTGTGTGTGTGTGTGTGTGTGTGTGTGTGTGTGTGTGTGTGTACACATACACTTGTCTCAGTGTCTGAGCGTCTGTAGTGTGTGCAACCATTCGATTAAATCCACAGCTATCACTAACAGGATTAGCTGAGTGGACAGCAGAAGTCTATCATTGCTTATTGATTTCCTCTGATTCCCATCAGCCCATCAGGGCAGGACATTTTCTGAGTGGCCCCAGTGGGAATCGCTGCCGTGGGCCAGGGTTAACGCATTGTGGCTAATGTTTCTGAGACGCATCAAAGCAGACACCCATCTTTCTGTGTCAGGAAAAGTCAAATAAGTCAAAGCTATCAGGGGCAACAGATGTTCCCGTCTGTCCTTCCTGTGTGAAAAATACAGTTTGATTCCATCTCAAGTGAAACGCTCGGAGATCAATCTAATCAATTAATCGCTAAGACACTTGTGTTGAGCAACAGTGAGCAAGCCTCTCCTGACACTGCGGAGGTCGGGGCAGTCCCTTCTCTCCTGTGGTCAATTTTTAGTCAAATGAAACGATGAACTCATCAGCATTTTGTTTTTTCCTTTCTTAATTTTCCTGGTTACATGTCATAGTTTGTTTGATCAGCTGGATATTGTGCTTCAATTATATTCCCCACAGTAATTGTGTTTCTATTCTTGCATTTACCTTGTGATACAAGAATCAGTGGGAAGATCTACCAACCCTTCTGTGTGATTACCATATTTACATTATTTCATTATTAACAGCAGCCTTACAGTGGAAATGGCTTTATTCCATGAGAAATGGGCACTTTTGTCAACATGTTTCATGTTGTGTTCCCTCTGAACAATCTCTACAGTGTTGGTCCATGCCGACCAATCAGTTTTGGCAATTTTTTGACATGTGTATTGTTGGAAAAATCACCTGTATTAATATAATATGCCAAGTATCTATGTGATTATGTGTAAAAACAAAAAAAAGTTAATTTTTAATCTTATCTAAAGTAGATGAACGATTTGCACGGCACAGGCAAATTGAGTCAAACTTAAAAGGTGAAATGACAGTGACGACAAGGTTGTATTGACCGTCGGGTTTCTGTACACAACATTAAAGCTCATTTGTTCATTGCAACCACTTTCCTCTGTCACAAATGACTGCATCATTGTTTCCTCCTCTAAGAATAAGAGATGAAGAAGTGATGGAGTGCAGAGTACAGAGTTCACCCTCGCTGGTTCAGGTGTCAAAGGCTAAAAGAGGTCCACAGAAATCTGTGAAATTAATAATAGCGTTTGGTGAGAAAGACATGTACAAGGAGGTTTAAAAGTACACCTCTGGATGCAGCTGTGACAGGATGAGGAGAATTATTCCAATTAAAAGTGGTAATTGCTTTGCTAATTTCTCCTATTAATTTCTCAGTGTACGAAAGAGTGGGAGCACAATAGGCGAAATGTTTTAACCCTTCATTGCCTTAATTCCTTTCCTCACCTCCTCCTTACTGATGTCTATATGCTCCCCTTGTCTTCTGTTAGTTTTCATGATATTTATGTCAAGTCTTCACCCCATATGCACTCACCTCTAATTTCTCTTGAGCTTAAAAAATGTCTTTGTCTTTTGCTTTTCTCTCCAACCCGAGGATTCCCAAATGATTTTTTCATACAGTTTGTGAGAAAATTATAATTGCAGAATGGATGATATTTTATTTAGATTGTAGTTTGACAGGTTTATTGTTTATCATCATGACAAAATAGTAACATAATACTCACAATTTGTGGAAGCAAATAAGAACTCCAGTGGTGCTGCAGCTGCTGTGCATAAGTTCCAGTTAGTAAAGAAGGATGAAATCAGTTTTGACATGTTTGTGGAAATGGCCACAAAGTTTCAGGCCTTTGGGTGGATACTTCCCATGGCAGCAGCTGGCTGACATTTGGGGGTCAGTGTTGCCATAGGGACATGCTGACAGCTACCATGGTGTGCTACTGACTGTAGCATGTCGTAGCCTGAATGCTAAATACAAGATGCTTGTCGCTTTTTTCAACAAGCTCACATAGTATTGGTAATTTATCATTAGTGATGTCTGATGTCTGTCCTGTTACAACATTTAACATTTGGGTGGACCCATGGTGATTATAGTCCTCTCTGAAAGTAGAAGCTGGAAAGCTATAGGCTAACAAGAAACCCTTACATTTCGCTCATATTCTTTCACCACCTGCTGTGTCGGCAGTTCCTGCACACTCAAAGCGGTGTTTGGTCCGAATTATACAAAGATGGCGTCCTAGCTAGCGTTAGCTGGCTGTTTTTCATGGGTCTCATTGGTAAATCATGGCATGTGTTAAGATAGGTCCTCAAATCTAAAGTTGTAAGGGGCCGTTTTGCATTGTCCAAGCTGTGGGATAACTTCAGGAACCCCCTCACACCACACCTTTCCAACATTGGATTAGGGGGTGGTCTGTGTCTGTTACCGTCTAAAACTGATGATAAGACCTTCACACCCACTTCACACTTTGATTGGCCAGTTGTGCTGATGTGAGAAAGGAGCCAAGGATTCAACTGTGTCTCAAAATATTCAGTGTTATTGGGCTAATGTTGGGCTTCCCATATCTCTATCACGTTTGGTATAAACACTTTTGACATCCGACATGTTCGGACAGTATGTCTTACGCACTAGGTCTGACAGCATAAACATGCACCAACAGTAGGTCTACACAAGAGGTGTTTCAGTCGTGTTTTTAGATCATCCATCTCATGTGTGTCTGAGTGAACACTTATAATTTAATCAATCCAGCTGTCTACATAGGCTCGGTAACAGCTCAAGTTTCATTTGTGCTATACACATCAACATAATCTGAGGTGTATTTTCCTCTAGTTTACACGTGACCTATTGTCAGTTCTGTACCTGAACGCATTCTGTGTAAATTCTTACGTAGGACTGAAGCTGCTGCTGCTGCTCAGATAATGTGCTGCTTTTGCTACACCGACTGTGTAGATACTGTGTTAAGTAACCGCTGAGCTGGTTAACAGCCTATATGACCAAGTGATTAAGTGATATAGCAAACTCTTTCTGCCAATGAAATTAGGAGATCAACCAAAGAGTACTAATGCATGCTGCACTATAGGAGAATAAAAATGAACAAAACTTGAATTTCTTCTTTTGGTAATTACACTTTTCACCAAATAAGTACACAAGTCAAAACAAACATCAATGATATAGACTATTTTTATTTAGAAAAAATACATTTTAATTTCAGTTTGACTTAAAAATTTACTAAAACACACACAAGTTGTAGTTAAACATTCAGTTCACTAGAGGATTGAATGTTGATCTCCTTTCTCTGCAACCTGACATCATTGTCACATATTTTGAATGTGGGAGGAACACTAAAGCATTTTTTTCTCATTAATCATATCCTTCTGTTGTGACTGGACATTACTGTCGCAGGGTCAGAGAGGAGGATTTTCCCTCACAATACTGTCTTGTCTGACTTGATTATAGTCCATACATGTGTCAAAAAATGTTCTGGGAGCAAATGAATCTTCTCCTCTGCTCTAGCCGACAAGGTGGTTAGCCACGTAATTTGTTCCCGTCTAGCTCAAAGTGTGTAGAGTAGGCAGTCCATTGAATTCCCATCCGTCATGGTTAGTTACACGCTTGTCAGCTGCTCTCCCACTGCCCAGCAGTCTAACCATCACCCCTGACCTGGAAGTATTATATCTAAATCACATTACATGGCCCTGTGTCCTTTATTTCCCTTTTGAAGTCACCAGAGTGAGACATCTGTCCAGCCCTGTTTGAGTTTACTTCCCACTCAGCCGCCACATCTTAATTAGCTCATCTGATTTTCTGTCTTGGTGCGTGTGTGTGTGTGCCTTTTGTGCGTGTTTGGGTGAATCTGTGTTTGTGTGTGTTTGACAGTGTGCATCTGTGTTTGTGTCGACAGATAGGGGTTTGTTTGTGGGCTGAGGTGATTGACAGGCTGATGGGAAGATGATATGCTGAGAACGACAACCAAAAGGACCTGGAATTCATTCATTGTGACGATAATTAATCTGAAAGAAAATCCTTGTGTTTGTTCATTAGCTATTGAGGCTGGATGAGACGGCCTTCCTGGCACTGTCAGCCACAGATGGCCCTCACTGAAGGATTCTGCAGCACCTGAGTCCTTCCTGGCTAATAAGGTTGTAATTAGCACAGCACTAAGAGAGAGGTGCATGGCCCTGAGACGAGCTTCTCTATTTAAAAAAAAAAAGAAAAAAAAAGTAAAAACCTTTTTCCTTGTTTTTAAATCAATGCAATTTTAGCTCCACTCAGATACAATGTAGTTTTTTCCATCCAACATGTAGTCTCTGAGGGTGTGCATAAGTGTGCACTTGCATGCATTGTACAGGCTCTCGACATGAGACCAAATGTATTTAGGTGCCACCGCCATCTATTTGTGCCCTTTGCAACCTCAATGTAGAATTTAATGCAACTGAATGCTTGCCCAACGTTTGTGGCTATACTAAAGGGAAATTAGTTTCAGTTCTTCTGTGTCCTTGTCCGTACTGTTATGTGATTGTGGCTTAGTGTATGTACTGCAGTGTCCCTTTTCATGGCTGAGATAGGAAAAGTCGATATAAATTTTTTAACAATGTGAAAGATGGAGAAGTGAGAGGTGGAGGTGAAAGAAAAGACTTGTGTCTCTCCACATTAAGGTCATCGCCTTGAACCCAAGAACGAGGCTAGAAACATTGTGCTGTGAAATAATCTCATTTATACTGTGCTGGAAAACTAATTAGCCTCGCAGTACTTGACTCTTCCCATCTCTCCACATGCAGTCTGTGGACTTGTAGTGCTCAGGGTGTTCTGTTACTGCACTACACTGATTCTACATGGCAAAACTAAGAGATTTGTGTGAGCTGAGCCATTAGCCTCAAAAACTAGACTTCTATGTTGCCCATTAGATTTTGCTCAGAAACTCAAAAACTGATACTAAAAGATCACAAGTTAGTTTTAAACAGAGCTGACTGGTAAACAGAATGAGATGCATCATTTTGAACAGTAACCAGGATATTGTGCATGACAGACAGATGGACATGTAAACGAAGAAATGCTGAGCCACTTTTTCAATTTCATGGCTGAGAAGAATATCTTTGACAGCTGATACATATATAGCATTCGCTCAAACCAAGGTAAAATCAGCTTTAAGTGGTATCTCATGTTGCTGGAATATTATCACATTTTATTCCACAAACCCTAATGAATGGCATAATCTGAACCCCTGCAGACCTTTCACTTAACTGGTATTCAGCGGTCTACATATCATCCATTTTTATAAACGCAGCTGTTAAGACCCCATTTTATCTTGTGCTGGCATTCACTGCCCCTGAGATCCCATGGAAATATGCAGGCTAGAAAGTGAAAAGTATCAGTCTTTTAGTCCAGGCAAGAAGAAGGAGCAACGATCCTAAAGATAAGATCAGGATCTTGTAAAGGGCAGGTGAAAGTTAAGTAAATCCAAGTGTGAATCTTTAGAATAAGAATCTGCTATTGAGGGAATAATGTTAAGGCTGTAACAGGGGTTGAAATTTTCATTTTGGTATTTTCAGTGGTTCTCAAATGGCATGTAGCATTTGGTTGAAGAAACACTTTGTATATTGAAGGTCTATAAGTAATGTAACACTTTCAGTGCTCAGTGAAAAGGACACAGTTGGAGAGCTATGCTACATGCTGTATTAAAGCATTCTGGTATTAAATGTGTCTCCATGTTCACATTGAAATCAAACAATTTTTTACATTACAAAATCCATATGAATGAACATTACTTTTCAAGAGAACAAAAGAATTAGAAGCAGTGGACATAAAAGCGAATATAAAACGAGGTAAATTTGACCTTGGAGGCCACCAATTGGTTGCATCACAGCTAAACTGAGAGCACTGCTTACTGTTCACTTGGGCTGCACATGGCATCGTGAAGTAATGTTACAAAAACAATAATAATTGGATTGAGAGCAAGCTATAAAAAAAAAAAACCCATCCTGATTTGAGTACCGAAAATTGCATTAAGCCTTAAAAGTCTGCACTATATGAAATTTCGTGTGAATCAAGGTATTGTACGGTTACTATGTGATTCTGTTACCATGAGGATTACTTGCACAGATGATCCATGGCGTCGTTTTTTAGGGGAGGATAATCTCTGGAAAATAATCTTTGCCATTTCCCTCAGTTTTCCCACTTCTTCATCTGTTCTCTCCTCATCCATTTTCTCAGAGCAACCTTCCCTTTCCTGACTTTCTTCACCATCATCTTCTTCCATTTCCCTGCTCACTCTGCAGATCAGACGCCTCTACAAGCATCAAGCACACAGGATTGAAATTAGTCACTTATTATTGTATATTACAAGCCTCAAAATTGTATACTTATGCAACAAAAACACTACTTTTTTGTGTTGCAAATCTCTTTACTGAGTAAACTGCTGTGAATGATTGCTTGTTATAACCTCTAGCAGCCACTTACTTTACATGAGCTGTAACACAGTCCCAGCAAGTTGTTCACTTACCAACTTCCAACCTGTAGTTCCACCCCTGCACTTTAAATAAATCAGCAACTATTTGTAAGAGTAGCGTACTACCATTGCAGTTAAAATACACTCAGCATTTTATTAGGATCATGGTAGTAATACTGGGTAGGGCCTCCCCTTGCTCTCAAAACAGCCTCAGTTCTTAGTGGCATGGATTCCACAAGATGTTGAAAACATCCAAGTCCTTTTCCGCTTGAGGTTCCAGCGCCTGCAAGTTTCCTCAAAGACAGATGAAACAAATTGGGAACCTTGATCTAACAGGTTGAAAGTTGGCACACCCCAGCAAGTCAGAATCTCCCTTGTTAGAATCTGGGAAATTGATTTTATTGCACCCAACATCCCACCAATCTCTTGCAGTCCCATGGAACACATTACACAGGGTGGCAATGAGGAAATCCTAACACCTCTCCAGGTATTGGATTGGGTCAGATGAACAATTGGCAAGGGATTTAATGACCTCACTGAGTGTTTTACCGCAAATGAGCATGTCGCTCTGTGTTTCTCCCGCTGACCTGCTCTCCTCCTCTCCTCAAAACTGAATGAGGAGATAAACAGAAGGGTTGAACTGTGGCGCATAACGGGGGACGAATCAGTGAGAGCCTTGTAGAAAAAACGTTTCCATGGGAGTGCACACTGCGGTGTCACAACCTTGGCTAGCACATTCACGATGGTGTGGTTGGTGCCATATGTAGTAAGTAATGTGTACGGGTTCAGCATCAAACTGTTCCTTTTTCTCACCACAAGCTGACTCCAGCAGTGGAAAACAACGTTGTTATTTTGCTTTTATTTCTCTGACTTCTTTTCCTCTGCTCCAGCTAGCATGCTAACCAGCTAGCAACAGTCCGTGCCGTCTCGTAATACTACGTTGCAATAGTGAGTCACTGCACAACGAGTCTGCCCTCGGTTCAACATAAGAGGATGAAAAAGTGGCGCCGCTCAAAAGGTACGCTAACCTCATAAATGCAATAATGGCTGAAGCTCTTTGCAAGCAACCATTATCACCACCAGCGTCACCACCCATTCCCAGAACCCATGTTTGGCGGCAGAGAACTTATGGCCACTGTGTTTTCTTCTCACTTGCATGCTAGTAGTTGCTCGGTTAACGCATCACATCGTACGTCCTTATATAAACAAAGATGTTCACACCCTCACCTTTACCTGAGGAAGACCATTTGCGGTAAAAACTTTTTGTTATGTCTACTTATAAATTAAAGACTAAACAACTGGGAATGAAGCAGCAGTATTCAAGCATTCTATGTTTTAAACATATTTTTTTTACCCAGCACCAGCAAAAATGTATGGATGTACATGTGTCTCCTGAAGACTGAGTTTAATGTAACCAAGAATTATAAATTGTAAGGCCTAAATTAAACTCACCAATTATTAATTATGAGCTGCAGCTGTGTTTATTCAGCCATGAAAAAATCTGCCCAAGGTGAAATAAGACTCTTTTTTTTTTTTTTTTTTTTTAAAGGCCTTGCATACCAGCACAGGTGCTTTCATTTAATCTGGCTGATTGGGGCTGCTCAGGTTGAAGGTGGGCAGAGGTATGATGTACTGTTGTCATGGTTACTACAATAACGACACGGTTATGGTTATGGAACCATCGTGGTCGTGGCTTAAAGAAACCAACACTGACTGTCAGTAGAAAACAGAACAGTTATGAACAGTGGTCTCCTGTGTTTAAGTCTGGTTTTGTTGACCTTTGTCTTACTATAATATTATCACCTGACTTCCTCCTTTGTTCACATTATAATTACTCCTGCTGCTAGAAGGCGTGAGGGCTCTGTCACTTGAGCGTAAACATGCGTTGTTTCGTGGCACTTGCTGTAATGTAATTCCTTTAGTGACTGCTGCTGGCGATGGTTTGGCTGATTTTGTGTATAGTCCAACTTTTCTTGGAACTGCACCCCACATTTTGGTTAAAGGTTAAAACAAAAAGACAACTAACAGGATTTTTGATTATTAGAGTTGTTGCCAAAACCTCCCCACTTTTCCTGATGTGATTATTTCCAAGTACTTGAAACTTAAAAATTTTAGATGATCTCACATTCCCTTACCTTCACTTATTTGTATGGGTCAGTGGCAAACAAGAACAATAATACAACATGTAAAAATGAAAGTATCTTAGTCTTTTAGATGTCTTACAAGTATTGCAAATGTTGGTCTATAAGACTAAAGTAAATAACAAGTATCTGCATAGGAATAATATATGGAATGAGTGCTCCACTCAGAATAATAATAAACCAAATAAATAATAATAAAAAATAAATAATTTATTTATTTGCTTAAATTTATAATATTATTATCAGACCACTGATTGTTTAAGTGATATTGGTGTCTGTGTGTGTGCATGTGTGTATGTACATAAATGGAATCCATCTCTTATTCTCTGTCAACAACAACAACAACAAAAAAGAGTGTCCGCATACCCACTAGTAGCATGAGTATGCGCACCGCTTTTAGCTCCTTCTATTGTGGTGTTCTCAGTCCAAGGCTGTGTGCCATTCAGGCTGCGCTCTCAGAGCTCACATCCAAACCTCTGCTGCCTTCAATTAGCATTTAACTCATGAGTGTCAGTCAGTGTCTCCTTGTTCACCAAAGTAGCTGGGAATTCAATTTTTTCCCTGCCTCCGTCTCACAATAGACAGAGGACTGGGTTAGAGACAACCTCAAAATGATACAGAATCCTTACAATCATCTGCTCCCCCCCTCTGTCTCCATCCGTCCTCCACCTCTCACGCTCTGTCTCTCTGTTTTGTTCATTGGGGCTGTTGAAGGAAATATAAGTATTTGAATTTGATAATTAATATGTGGTAATGAGACATAAGCAGGGCTGTTCATTTTGTGTTACTTTGAACAGGAGCGAGCATGTAAATGAGCAGCAGTCAGAACAGACATACGTACTAAATGATTTGGTGAAAAACCTGCCTATAGAGTTTGTAATGGATACAATATCAAATATTCACACATTCCAGCGTGATAATTATTGATATTGATTGATATTGATAGGTCAAGGGGTTCAATTGTACTAACATCATGTATGGTTGTGAGACTATTGAAAAAGTAGCATAAATGAAAAAAGTAATTCCTGCACACTGACTCAAAGCCACAACATGTATTCAACAAGACAAAGTCAGATATGCAATCAATAAGCTGACAGCCTCTGGTTGGCCATCCAACCCACCCAGGGTGAGAAACATCTTAAAGCAATTCACAATTCAAGAAGTACAAAGACAATACATCAAAATGTCATCTATACATGAAAAACAAAACAGTTATGAGCTAGAAAAAGGGGAACTTCATCTTGAAATGGTTGAGGGCATGAGGAGATAGCGACAAGAAGCTATATATTAAACAAATATAAATTTAGATTTCCAAAACATGTTTTATTTCAGTGTTTATCTTAAAAGATTCTTGATTCATCCTTCTTGGTGTTAAAGTTTGAAGAGTAAAGATATAAAAGCTCTGCCTTTGGAGAAGGAGGGTATTCATGGTCCCTCCTCTTCTTGAAGATCTAACGTGTTTGATGTCTCAGAGAACGCAGGGCCATTGTGACCTGGCGGCGGTAAATATCAGAAATCATCCACCGCCCTCAAACTTTCATTCACCCCTTTGTTTTATATGTACAAGTAAACATTGTTCATTTCAAAACAATACAACAAACAACTTTTAATTTTATTTTTTCACATTTTATTATGTTGCTGCCTTATACTAATAAAAAATATATTTTTTTCCCTCATCAATCTACCCGCAATACCCCATTATGACAAAGTAAAAACTGAATTTTAGAAATTCAAATTCATTTAAAAGGAAAAACTGAAATCACATTAACATAAGTATTCAGACCTTTTGCTATGACGCATTTAGCTCAGATGCCTCTCTTTTCTCTTGATCCGGGGATCACTTTATCTTTTCGCATCTCACTGTTGTTTTGCTCTCCGTCCATAGCCATGTAGCACTCAGACATCCCAGCTCCAATCATCATATATGCTATTATAACAACCATATGCTCAATGATTCAAATCATCTTTCTCTGACAATAAAAGCACCGTGAACCGTCTAAACTTCTTTAAACATAATAACAACATATATATAGTACATGAAACAGGCACACACGCATTGGTCCATCAAGCTGCTCTCCATCTGTATATCCAAGGGTCTCCTGCGACCTTCCTCCTAACAAGGCCAGGGGACATTCATACTGATTTATTCAAAGGGACGGTTCTCATTCAATTTTCTCCATATTCATAAGCGTGTTTCGCACCCCCGCTCTCGTTTTCCTTTTCAGCTTTAAATTAAAGGTACAGGAACGAGCCAGGCCTTTCATCTAGGGCTAGGGGTGGAGGGGTGTGGGAGGAAAGCAAAGGCGTGTGTGTGTGTGTGTGTGTCTGTGTGTGTGTGTGTGTGTGTGTGTGTGTGTCTGTGTCTGTGTCTGTGTGTGTGTGAGTGTGTGTGTGTGTGTGCATGCGTGCGTTGGGTGGGGAGAGGTGGAGGTGTGTCAGGCAAGGGAGAGGAGAGACTGGTAATGGTGAGACTCACTCCACTGTGTATTTATTAGCCCCCACTCCCTCTCCTTTGCCCCCCTCCCCTGCCGCCACCCCCCTCCCCCTACCTCCCACCCCAACGACACCTGGCGAAAAATGATTCATTAATTCAAAAAGCAGCATTTTTGAAAGCCGTATTTCAAAGGCATCGACAGGAAAGAGAGAGGAGCTGAGTGGGGTAGGGTGAGCCGGGAGAGCTGAGGGAGCAGGAAGAGGAGGAGGAGGAGGAGGAGGAGGAGGAGGAAAGGGCAGGGGAAGGCAGAGCCAAGGTGTTTGAAGGGGCAGAGTACACTTCAAGTTTCTGTCACGGTAAAGATCAAGCTGGGTATGGAGGGGGGGGTTGGGAATGAGGGGAAGGTAGAGAGGATTCATGAGGTTTTTTGTTGACTCTACTTAGTGGATCTCAAAAACATGATAACATAGTCCCTAAACTTGTCTCAAGTGAAACATACATTTGATGAAATCACTTTCAGTTTTAGGGTTAAATGCGTGCACACATTTACATAAAATGTCTAGAGAACAACAGCACGTTTTGGCATTAATTATTATTTCATCTGTTCGGTAAATCAGAAGATTCTTCGGAGTCACTGTGACTACGATGCGTTCACTGACGCACACACATTTATACACACAAGCCGTAAACACCAACAGTGGGATCATGTGTCGGCCACTCCCAGTCCAGCTGAATCTTTCATACGGCTGCAGATGATGTGGTTAATTATAGATGGCAGGACAAGCCGGGATCCTTAGCCTCAATTAGACAGGGCCACAGGGTTACTGACCTGCCCAACGACTGTCAGTGCCTATTACACACTACACATGGCCAGTGACAGCGAGAGGGGCTGGGGGGTGGAGGGCAGGGCTGGGTTACAAGGGCTACTGCTGTATTCTTTTCTTTCCCCGCAAAAAGCAGCGGAGACGCACACACATGCACGCGCGCACACACACACATGCATGCAAGCACAAACACAAACACAATCGGAAAACCACAATTGAAATTGAAGTTGTCTCAAGAAAGCTGATTTTGTAATCAGTGGAATTAATCACATTATTAGCTTATTAATCTTGCCTGATTTTTTTTTGTGTGTGTGTGTGTGTGTGTGTGTGTGGTGTGTGTGTGTGTGTGTGTGTGTGCGTGTGTGTGTGTGTTTGCACCTGTTAACCTTTTCTTCACAGCTTTAATAAGCTCAAACATAGTGAAGTTGTTTAATTAGAGGTTTCTGTCTTATCATCCTGGTCCGACAAATTTCAAGAAATTCTTTTTAACCCTGATCTAATTTTTGTAATTTGTGCCATTGTTTTTTGATTACGGTAACATTATACTTAATGAGTTAATCGGTGAGATCTGCGAAGGACAGCTTTGGTTGTTTCAGTAAGTGTTCCCAAAACGACATATGTTTACGTCGTTTAGTCTAGTGACTGTAGTAATCAAGATAAAGAGCCAGAGAAGTCAGGTGATGTCATTAGAGAGCAACGAAATCTGTGTAGGGTAGAGGGTCCAGGGTGGATGGATGGATGTGTCGTAACCAAGTCCTGTTTGTGCCTAAACCTCACCGAACCTTAACCATAACTTTGTCACATCATTGTCACTTGATGCTATATACGTAGCAAGTGTGTCATCCTGTCGATAGGGGTTTCAGATCAGAAAACACTTCTCCATGTGTTCTTCTAGAGATCAAGGAAATCATTTAGTAGTTTAATTTGAAAGGATCATCCATTGTAGACATCTATCACAGCTGACAGACCAACTGCTGAAATAGTTGTTCGCGCACAGTTTTCCTATACAATAAAATTAGATATTTTGTGTACCTGCTTTTACTTTTACCTCTACATAAAGAGGTTACATACTTACATACTGTACAAACTGTCTGAGTCCTCTTGTGTTTTGCAAGATTGGATGTCGTTGCAGCGATGTCCCTTTGTTTCCAGATCTAAGCAATGAATATAGAATTAAAGGTGTACCCACATAATCTGGAAGATTTTAGATCAATTTTCCAGTCCTTGAAAACACACAGAAAGTGTGAGAAATAGTACAATATACTGAAAAACATTGTGTCATCCTGGAAAATAATTTTGACATTCTCATTTTTTTTCTGCTGCTGAGAGCAAACTGTTTGATCTCTGCTACAGCTGGCATCTGGAATTAGAGCAACGTTCAGTGACCGGATGAAGTCGGAGCGGCAAGGGTGGAAATATATGGGCTGCTCTTGGTCCTGTTTTGAAACACCCTTAATGTGTGTATTCAAAAGCCAGGTTTGCCCTCTTTTCAAGAAATAATTTTCCAGGGCATTTTCAGGACTTTTTCTGTGACATAAGCCTGGTATGTCAGATGGCAATAACAGAGACTATTCTATTACTGCAACAGCTGCAGTCGCCTGAAGTCTAAAAATCCAAATAGTGCAGACAATTGGCAGACTTCTGAATTAGCATTTAACAGCATATACAATATTATGACTGATTCTCTGTGTTTTGCAGCACTTATTGTTGTGAAAGTTTCAAAGGTTCAAGTAGTGGGCTTTTGAATACTCCCTGAATCATGTCAGGTTGGTGAAGATAGCACGTACTTAGTGAATTTAAACAAAAGCTTGGATAAAATCACTTTTGAAATGTTCGCCGACAACCAAGAAATGTAAGTGAATGAGCCTTTGAGATCACATTTTTATATTATAAAATATATATATTTTTACACTTCGACACTTGCGGGTTTATTGCTTTTACAACATTAGTCATCCAAACAACCTATGAACAATGTTGAGTTGGCTAGTTAATAAATAGACTGTTTTAGATTTGTGATACTTTTATTCTATTTCTGGCCACAACAGTAAGTGGTACAAAACACAGAGAATCAGTCATAATATTGTATTGCTGTTAATATGCCAATTATCTGTTCATTATCTATTCAGGCTACTGCAGTTGTTGCAGTAATAGAATAGTCAGTGTTATTCCCATCCAACATACTAGGCTCATGTCACAGAAAAAGTCTTGAGATGTCCTTCAAAACTGTTTCTTGAAAAGAGAGCAAACCTAAATATAAGACCCAAGTAGTAAATAACTGTAATAAGTGCATGGAACGAAGGTAGAAAGGCCAGGGTAATTCCACAGTTTACGAACAAAAGATTAAACCTTTAAACATTTTGTATAAACCTTCTGATTCTGCACAATCCTGTGTTGTGACCTCAGCCATCTGTTATGGAAGCACGTAGGTAAATGCATCAGCGTCATCCACACATCAGCACGGAGCATTGATATTTGCCGTGTTTTTCTCACGGAGGTAGCAATTGGTGTAGTATGTCCCATTCCCAGGGTGTCTCTTGGAATACTGTCTCTGGGAACAAAACCAGGCAAATAGCCCTGAAATGTATCATATAATGATCCAGCCCTAATGACTATGGCTTCAGGAATAGGACAGTCCTTGAGTTAATCACTGCTGTCTACCTTAAACTCTGTATCTTGTAATTACTGTTTCCTATTGCCCCCCTGTTTCTTCTCTATTCCACCACCACTTTATCCCTCTATCTACTACACAAGTAGGAGAAAGTTTCTATTCAAAAATATACTTGAGGTTGTGTGTGGACAACTTTTCAGTTGATGCCAATTATTTTGCTAGAGGATGGACCACGAGTGAGCAAAGTTTGTATTTGTTGATCAAAACTTCAGTTCAAGCCACCACCTCGTCCTGCCTCTCTGCTCCCCATCCACCTCCTCCTCTCTCCCTGCTGCCTTACCTGTACTCACCTGTGCCTGTCTGTGTGGGTGAGTTAGAGCCAAGCCACGTTTGGGACCTGCTGATTAGGGTATTAAAAATAAATGGGCTCAGTTTAGGGGGGGGTTTGGTGGCCCCGGCGGTATATATTTCTGTTAATTTTTCTCCCCCCCCTCCCTCCTATGTAGTGACTGATCTGGCAGAATATGATAGCATGGGCTGTCACGGCAATAATTAGGCCTATTTTCCGTGAGGTCATCTTACAGGGACGCTGGGCGGCTGTGGTTCACACACAGGGTGCTCTGTGCTGCTCCTGCCCCAGAGCCCCCAGGATATGATCGTCCACACAGGGCAACAAAGAATCACTCCGCAGCAAATGAGCGAAACATAAAACACCTACAATCTGATATGGACAGTGGTTCCCAATGCTTTGTACGATGGGAGACTTTACCTCGCTGGGCTTTCACAGCTGAAAATCAAACAGCCTTTTTTATATAATTGTGTCCAGTCTAAAATACTGAACAAGATCTGAAGGAGGATTAAGTTGTCAAGGGAATTACCTGCGGTGAATTTCAAAGGGAGAGTCTGATTATGTTTGTTTGTGCACCAAAATCAAGTAATTAACTGTGAAAACTTTACATCTGAGTCAAAATAAAAACCTTAAAGTGCGAGGTAGACATGAGAGTGTTTGGTTATGGTTCCGCTACCAGAAAGCCAACAGTGCCAAGTCAGAGCGCAACATATTTCAGCTCCATTCAAAACACTCCCCGGTTGGGTCAACAGCTGCAGGCTAGAATTAGAAATCAATTATTCAGCTTCGACAAGCTCATTAAGTCTCTGAATAGGATTTTCTGTTCTGAGTCTGCCTGCTCATTTCTCCTAGCTTGCAGTTTCTAATTAGTATTTCTTTTCTCTTTAAAGTTTGATGGGAGTTTGGGTAAAAATGTGGGCACTGACTTAACACTCACAGGCCCGCTGGCTTCTCTGAACAGTATCATTATCTGTAGAAGAGGCTGTATCGGTACATTGGAAGACCACTAAGGTTGTTTGCTTTCAGTTTGGGCACTGTCTAATGACTGGAGTCATCAGGCTAAATTAGGCATTAATAATCAAAGGAGTGTAATCTGGGTAAATTAAGCATTAATAATCAAAGGATGACTGGAAATTATCACACATAGTAAATGAAGCAGCACTAATCAGCAGGAAGAAAGAGGGCATGAGGGCGACAAAGAATTTTGAGACAGAAAATGGGAGGATGCGTACGGGAAAGCGCATTTATAATCAGCTCGCACTGAAGGACTGCTCTCTGCAAAAATGATTGATGTTGTCATAGAAAAGTCCATCCACCCCATTGACGGCATCTTTTGCGTAAAGCCAGACATAAGATTTCATTTTCAAATGTCGCCTACTGTTGCTTACATCACCTACAGTGCAAGAAGGCTTATTAGCAAACCCCATTCCCTGTCCATCCCTCGTTCTCCTTCTCCCCGCTCTGCCTCCTCCCATCCCTCCCTCGCTCCCTCTCTCTTCTCTCTCCCTCTCTTCCTTTCCTCCCTTCCTCTCCTCTCCACATTGTGTGTGTCTATCTGATCCCGTGGCCTTTTGTTGCGCTATGAAAGGCCTGATGCCACACTCATTATTTTCTCCTTTATCTCTCTCCCCACTGCTCTGATTAGAACAGTCGCCCCTGACAGACGCCCTCAGCCAGCTCCTATCCATTACACTGTGTGTGAGTGTGTGTGTGTGTGTGTGTGTGTGTGAGAGAGAGAGAGAGAGAGAGAGAAAGGGTGAGATAGAGAGAGATGGAGTGAGAGACATGTAAAGCTACCTACCTATATAAATCACAAGTGTTTTTAAGATGGTAAATGTCTGTGTTATAAAGGACGAAAACAGCCGTTGCATAAAGGGTAAAAATATAAGATGATTTGGATCATTTTGATCATTATGAATTTTTATGAAATAAAATTACACTTACTCCCACACATGCACATTACACACTCTTTCTCTTGCACTCACACACATACTCACATTCACACACTATTGAGAAAGTGAACTGACTTGAGACAAGTGCCACAAAGTTGTTTGGATGAAATCTAAATGCTGCAGAGCTATTCTTGAGGAAAGAACTGCCCAGGCGTCCATTGCTCAGCTCTGTGTGTACATGCATGTGCCTGTGTTTGCATGTATGTGAATCAAGCGACCTTTACATTCACATTCCCTCCCTCCCCCCCTTTTAGTGCAAACATAAGTACGTCACTCAGCAGATAGAAGCTAAAGGTGGTTGTCTGTTATTTCACTGCTGATTTGGGGTGGGGTGGGGGTGGGGGGTTCCCCGTAGATATAAGCCCCTTCAAATGAGGAAGATTCACAGTGTCAACCTTACAACATCAGGGTGACATTGTAATATAAGGTGTCAAATATACAAAGTGTGCAGAAAACTAGCAGGGGGCATTTAATACATCAGTCGCTAATCACCAATAAGCTGTTTACAGTTAGAAATGTAATTTATGCATAAATCAGTCACGCTGAATTATGGGAAACACTTTTAAATATTTACAGATACATGAAAAAATAGAACAGACAGGCTTTTTACACGTATATTATTTTCTCATAGGTGCTCTCCCTCCCCACGTAGTCTGAATATGTCATTTGCTTTTAAATTGCATTATCATGCAAAATGAAGCAGAAATTTGATGAAACTCAGATGGATTCACCTGAGTTAATGGAATATGGGTTTAAGAGGGAACTAATTATCCTAGTTTAGCAGGGAGTGAATGTATTTCTTTGGAAGGCCTGATTTTGAATGTAAACATTAATGGCCTCCTTGATTAGCATAAGAATGGTGTGTTATTGTCCTGCTCACTCTGCGTCCTATTGGATATGCATCTGTGCTGCTCCAGACACAGACACACACGCACACACACAAACCACAAGCTTTCATACACTTATTACCTGCCTTATCTACTAACGATGCCATTGTTTTGCTAATCCATAAAATTCATTTTTCCAATCACATTATAGTTTTAACGCCCAATGACATTACTAGAAGCTTCTTTTTTTTTCTTTTTTTTTTGCAGAGGCCAGGACAAAAACAAACAAACAAACAAAATCGAGCTTCAACTGTTAAGGTGAAGGACAATATTTGATACAACCGAAGAGAGTGAGTCATTGTGATGTTCTTCTTCTTCTTTGGTCTTCGCGCTCTCTTTGGGAAGTGTTTGTATCTGTGAAACATACCACAGGAATACGCCATTACCGTATAAACAAAGGAGAAACAGAAAGAGTGATAAGGAAGTGAGGAGAAGACGGAAGCATGGGACCCAGGTGAAGAGTTAAATTAAGAAAAGGAGGCGATGAGGAGAGTTAAAGGGCAGGTGAAGAAGGGAGGCTTTGACTTGGGGCCTCCCGGGGACGATGACCTTATTTCAAATTCTGGGTGAGGGACTATAGTTAGGCAATTGAGGAGCCCTCCCACCCCCGAAGTCTCAGATACACACACACCGACACACACAAACACACTTTCAAGGCTGAGTTCAGGAATAGACCCCCCTGAAGTCCTGCAGCTCCCTCAAAGGCCAAGCCGCTGCCACTGTTGTTGGTAAGGCTACACAATAGGTTACACTTACAATATTCCTCCAAGGATCAACGTCATATCCTCAGTGGACTAGCAGCAAACTAGTGACTCAAACTGGTCATTTACATGGTTTACAGTGAACCAATTTCCCCAGTAACATGAGTTTATCAATAAATACTAAAGTAATAATTTATTTATCTTATTAGCAGAACAAATGTCTCAGTTTGTTAATGTATGAATGAGTACTTTCAATTTTCTTCCAAGGTACCTACATTAAAAATAAGCAATAAAATTACTGAAGCTAATCAAACTGACGGTGACACTGAGTCAGTCAGTCAGTCAGTCACTCATGGAGGGACATCATTTACATTGCTGGTACCTGTGGTTGTTAGATAGTAATTACAAAGTAAAATCCAAAGTGTGACATCATTTGGAGAGGCAACCGCAAGAAGATGACTTACAAACTTTGCAGGAAAACATTTGCATATCATCGGTTGCCCTCAAACAAGGTGTATCATTTGAAACATGCAAGTAGCCTAATATTAGCCACTTAGCATGGCTGCTCACTCTCACATTAGATAGATAAATCTGTGCCATTAGGTTTATCCAAGTGCTCGTGTGGACTGGGGAAGATAAATTACCTCGTTTGTGCATTTCTCTCTATATTGTGATGGAACAAACAACAAAATGTTCAGTTTCCTTGCTGGTTGTTCCGACACATTCAGAATCATTACCGCTGTTTCCGGTGTCGTTAACAGGCGGCTCGCTTCGTGCTTTTATATAATTTATATTTTAAAAGTTTATTATTACAGTTTTGTATTTCTCTGTATTGTTGCACAGTGTTACCCATGCTACTTCTCACATCCTTTCTCAGTTCTGGAACCCCAAAATTGATTATAATTATAATAATTAAATTGATATCATGAATATGTGACTAATGACTTGAACTAACAGTTTCTTTTTTCTTATAGCCAACTGTAGGAATACTTTTGGTCTGGTCATCCCTAGTAAGTTGTTTTGATGACAGTTGTGAAGAATGATTATAATGTCTTGTTGGCGTGAAACCGATACACCGGTGTACACCGCCATTTAAAATCATGCTGTTTACATCGTTGGTTCTTACCACACAGGAAATCAATCATTAATGCCCCTTTTTCATACGCACCATATCCACATTGAAAACCTCTCCATAAAAAGTAACTATATTATAACACAGTTTACTCTTGGCATTAACTGTTAGTGAGATAGATTAAAGTGAACTCACAAGGACAGTGTATTCAGGGTAACTTGGTCCACTTAAATAACCGCTAAGAAAGTCGGACAACAGAACTCTGACAACAAATGCATTATATCCCTTCACAATGAAACTACAGGCATTGTGTTATGTACAGTAGTTCCCCATCTACACAAAAATAAGGCCATTTTAAACGATTAATAACTATTAACTATTACTTAATAATAATAAATAAATAATATAACTATTATTACTAACAAAGTAATGTAATTCATCCCGATAATCAAACTTTGGTTCTTCCCCAGCGACGGCGAGGAGAATGCATAGCTTTCTTTCCATTTCTTCCGGTGTTGGTCTCCTGTCATCCACCTTCCTTATCTTTACATCTGTCACTCTGTTTTTCTACAGCTGCAGCAATTTAGTGCTGAAAAGTGTAAAAACATGCATCACTAGCTGAATGGGCAACAGAGTGCATCAGTGCTAACAAGGTCTAAGTGCCAAAGTGGTTAACTAGGACTCTGTCTCACTGCCTTCCTCCCTCACAGTCATTCTGGCTCTCTTTCTGTCTTCTGCCTCCCCTCAACCAGCCAGCCGCTCATCATACCCCCTTAATTTTTATCCATTTTTTGTCCTGTCAGTCTCTATATTTGACCAGGGTCTAACTAACAGATTTCACCATCAAGAAAGATGTTCCATTAATAGGGCCTGACCTTGTCTGACTACTGTACTTAAAAACCTTATATACCACAAGGCACACGTTCCTCTAATCACTCGCCTCACTCTTTGACTCCCCCACCGCCACCACCATTCCACACCACAACTTTCCATTTATACCGGGTCTCCTCACCATAATCTCCCGATTTTCTTTTTTCTTTTTTTTTTTTTCCTCCTCCATAAATTTTCTGCTCCTCTCACCTTACAAGAGCCCCCCTCTGTTGTTTGTGGGGGCTTGCCTGATAGCCATTAGTGTTACACCCTATTACATCAGTAATGACTGACTGTGAGCTCTAATTAGAGATGTGTTAGGGAGAGCTGACTTACCCCCCCCCCTCCTCCTCCTCCGTCCTGCTTTTCCGCAGAGCTGTTACTGTGACTCCATCGCCGTGGCGACACCATTAGCACAGCACCTCTAAGAGTTGCAACTCCTGACTGTTAAAACCATTATGTTCATTACAGACCAATCAGAGGGGAAGGTGTTATGGCTAATTGATAAGCTGAACAATGCATAAAATCTTGTCTCTAATTGCCCTGCGGGAAAAGGAGAAAGCGCCCTGGGAGAAAGAGACAGTGAGAGAGTGAGGAAGCGACTGGCGTGCTAATTTCAGAATCTGATATTTTTTCACTCGAATAATTTAGGCTTACAATATGTCTTCATCCAAACATGCTGTAGACCCCCCCCCCCCCCCCCCCCCCCCCCCCCCTTGAATAATGGGATGTTTCTTCTGAGTTTGTCATCTGTGATAAGATGATTATCTGAAAGGTCTGTGGCACATTGTGAAGAGAGTCTCGCCTTCGCTGCTGGAGTAGGTAATCCTGGGTAATAGCATTATGGACACAGTGTTTTCCTAAAGCCCATGATTATCCACTGCTGTTTGCTGTGGGATTGACATTGGCCTCCCTGGTCTCACTCTCTCCCTCCCTCTCTCACTGCTCTCTCCTTTTTTCTTCCTCTCCTTCTCACTTGTTCATGTCATCCTGTCTCTGACTCACCACTCCATCAAGCCCTTATATGCTCGTCTCGTGCGATTCTAACAAGAGAAGAAGATGAAAATAGAGCACATGGAGCAACAAAAGAACAAATTGCTTGTAGACAAGAGTGCCCCAGATTTGAATGGCATGTTATGCTCTCTTTGTGAAAAATCGCACTTTCAGTTTGGCAGTTTGGGGTTACCGTCCCGCTCTAAAATCAATAAGGATTTCATGTTATTTTTTAAAAGGCATTAGTAAGTCCAGCATATTTAGCCGTTGCTAACTTGAAATATTCTCAACACTTGACCGTTCATTTATACAAAATATGAGCTCATATTCCACAGCATCTAATTTTACATTTTGACATCTGACACTGTTTTTATCATTTGATCGAAACTTTTAATTTATTGATTCTCGTTTCACATTCTGATACTTTCCTGTCACCTTCATTGTCTTACACATCATATGCTGCTTTCATGTCCTGGTGAGCTAAAGACAGTTTTCCACTTTGGTAGAAAATAGAGTTGTCTTATATTCTCTTCTTTTGGAAATGTGGAAATACAGCTGAAAACATAACAAATCACATGCCTCTTATACAAGTGTGTGCCTCATAGTTGTCAGTGCTTTCTTGTCTCCCCATAAATTCAAAATCATCATTCATCATCATCAGTCATTTAGGAGAGGGTCTAAAAGCAAATGATACTTTCTTTTATGGGGCAGTATCAATCCCTCGGCTTTTTGTGATGTTTGTCTGTTGTTGCCTCTTGCTGTTTTTGAGGTCTTTGTGTATTTGAGTGTTGTTATGGAGATAGTGTGTTGGAGAGAGAGCCCAAATGAACTGAGCTAAGACCTCTGCTTTTAGCCAATTGGCTCACTCTTCCCTCAACGCTTTCAGGCCTAAACCTGACCTGATCTCTCTCTCTCGCTCTCTCATTCTATTTCTTGCCCCCCCCCCACCGCTTGAATAGTTTCAACATTGCCCTTTTTACTTAGGTTTACCACTTTGTGTCAATCTCCTGCTTGTATGGTTTACGTGCAGTACTTATTTGATGCAGTACATCTCACAAAGTGACAGAGTAATCTCTGGTGAATCATTGAAAATGACAGGACGTAGAAGTTGTTTTAATCTGCAGCGAGGCTGTCTTTGTGCCAGACAGAAAGTAAATGAAAAGGTTGGTTATCCACCACTGGCTTATTGAGTCTAAGCCAAGAACTACAACAAGTGTTATCATGACATTGTATGTCAGGGAATAACAGTTGATCTTAAAAGGTGACACCCCTCTGTTTAAGGCATATTTTTAGTCTCACTTTAAAATGAGAGATTTTTGTAGGCGACATTAGGAAATGGACAACCAAATGCTTGCAAACTGTTTGTCCACGTAATCTCACAAAGTCATTATACAGCAATGAATGCTCACTTCTAACCATCTGTATCGTTGCCACTTCTTGTTCCTAAACAATTGAAAGCCAAGAAACTACTTTTGTAACACCCACAAATTTTTCACCTTGGCTCCCCAAGTTAGCAGATGGACGTGTGAAGCAGCAAAGACACCTGCCAGCTACAGCAGCTTTAAGTCAGGGAGTCTGTCAGCTCTGGCAGCCCCGAAGCCAGGACTCTGCAACAGGCAAAAGAAAGGAGTCAGCAGCAGCAGCAGCAGTGTGCCTGATTCTTTTACATTGAAGGAGCTGCGCAACCAGGCTCTGCTCACAGAGCGTAGGGGACGAGAGGTCCAAACTGAGAAGAAAGTCGTCTGTGAGGTGATCAACAGGGTTTAGTTTGTGTTTGTGTTTCTGAAACAGACACTGACAGTGTTGAATCTCAAAACTGTTGACTTGTGTTTAAATACGAAATGTTTAAAGAGCCCAGCGGTGTTTTATAGTATTGAATGTGTGCTGTACAAAATGTGTGTGTGTGTGTGTGTGTGTGTGTGTGTGTGTGTGTGTGTGTGTGTGTGTGTGTGTGTGTGCGCGTGTGTGTGTGTGCGCGCGTGTGTGTGCGCGTGTGTAGATGTTTCCCCACCTAGAAGCTGTCAGAACCACATGCTTGCAAGCTGTGCAGGTTCATATAAAGTGAATCTAATTGGACACTGTGGACTTCACAGTATGAACCAATATTTGATGATTCCAGGATCACATTGTTGAAAACGGTGTATGTCTTGAGTAAAAACAGCCTCCAAAGTCACCCCCCCCTCCCCTCCCTCCCCTGCGCCCCCCCCCCCCCCCCCCCCCTTGCATCCTTTTCTGTTCCAGGATCAGTAATGGGAGTCAGTATCCAGGAGGAGGGAAGGGGGTGCGAGGCTCCTCGCCAAGTCCTCGCCCCTCCTCCGCCAATGCGGCACAGCTGCCTTTCAGAACCCCGCCGCTCCAGCCCATTCATCCTGGAGAGCCAAAAAAAAAAAAAAAAAGTGGCTATTTATTAGAATACTTGTTTTGTATTGTTCTGTGCCACACAAAAGACGCTTCATTATGATAGAAGCAAGCCCCTTTCGCACAGAGAAACAATAACTTGGAATTGTCTTTTTTTAGAGTGTATAATAAATGTCATTTCTTCTTGTCTCTGCCCCTCAGTATGTGTTGAGTAGTGGGTTTGGGCACCGGGTATGGATGGCCTTGGCACTCGAGCGGCCAGACTGTAGTGGGAGTAGCGGTCTTACATGAAGCTTTGGAGGGTTTAGGACGGCTTTAGGAGTATGAAGGGAGAAATCTGCCCACTTGGTCTGGAGTAGAGGGAACGAGGGGAACATGCGTAAGTTTGCATATGACAATTCCGTACGCCAAAAAAAAAAAAAAAGGAAATGTTTATAAATATTTTAACCTGTACATGCACTATCACTTCACCCGTCTGTTGAATGTGTTTTTGGTTTAAAACGCGAAGTATAATTAATGCCGGGAGAAAAATAATAATAATATTAGTGGGGTGAAGCGAACTTGAGGGTTTTTCTGATCTCACTCACGGCGCTACTGAAATAAACGTCTTTATTGGCAACGTTCATTTCAGTGCAGATAAATATGTGCTCCGAGCTGCGGGCTGTCGTTTTGTGTTGGGACAAGTGAGCTCCACATGGGCTCGGCTGCTCAGAGCGCGCGGCTCTGTGGCTCCTGGTGCTACCAGTTGCTCTTGAACCGACTCAGTTTGATTTTCCGAGGCGATATTATCGGTTACTGATCTGTTGCGGACTGTGGTTGGTTTCTGTTGCGTCTCTCTTTGGCTGAATTAAAGAGGAAAATCTGATGCGTGATGTCAAACGTAGAAGTATTTATTGATGGATGAATTGTTAAACTGGCGGTTAGTGGCCGTCAGTTTTTACGTTACATGACTCTGTCGGTGTTTTAGTGTTTTTACTTTTCAGTAGGCGGGCAGGGGGGGGGGGGGGGGGGGGGGGGCTGATCATTGCATCTCTAGATTTTACTGTGTATAGATGGAAGCTCTCAAACAGGTGCTCTCTCTCTGTCTCTCTCTCTCTCTGTCTCTCTCTCTGTCTTTCTCTCACACTCTCTCTCTATCTCTTATGATCGGTTCAGTGACCCATGTGAACCCCGTTGTATGTGTCCAGGTGATCAGCAGGTGACCTCAGCCCCCCCCCCCCCCCAAGATCCAATACCACCCACATCCACGCGTGCTCGCTTGTGCACAAACGCACAGCCACGCATAAGCTCAAAGATTAAAGGGCGGCAGCCGAGATACTGGGGTCAAGGGTTTTGGGACTTTGGTGTGCATGAGTTACTACTTTTTTTGGGGGGGGGGCAGAATTGAAAAAACACAATGACACCCACTGGCCGCTGCACGTGAGTCTGGTAGCTTATAGTTGTCTACATTTACAATCATCCTCTTATTTCTATATTTATTTGTTCTGTGGGTGGGGAGTGTATGTGTGTGTATGTGTGTGTGTGTGTGTTGGATAATTGCTTTGACCCTTGGCCCCAGTCGTGTACCATCTTCGCGGTGCACACATCCTGTTGCAGAGGCCGCGCACAAAGGAGCGAGGAGGTTTCAAAAGAGGTTTGTTAAAAGAGGAGTAACTGATGGGGATGGAGAGGGGGGGCGTCAGAGAGAGTAAACAGGGACCACCGGGGTCCCAGTGTCACTGTAGAGGCTAATCCTCTATGTACAGCCCTAAATCCACTCCACAATGAGGACAACTCCTACTACTAATAATAACAATAGCCTGATAATAAATGATTATTGTCGTTCAGTTCTTAAATCACTCGATCAGATTGTTTAAAGAATTTAGACCTACATGAAGTCAGTGCTTTAAAATCAACTTCTCAGTCTAAAGTTTGAGGGTGAATATATTTAGTCAATTTTGAAATAACTAATATGCCAAAATCACTGTTGGCTTGTATTGTTCCTGGCTGCTTTAGTTGAAATATTCATCTTTACTAGGCTATTGAATTTAAAATTACAGGCTACGTATTTTAAATGAATTTGTGTTAATATTGTGCAATTTTATTTTTTACATATCTTCATTACAAGTGTGCAGTCAGTAGTTGTTATTATTTCTGTCTGTTCTCTGGTGCCATGCTCACTGGCACGGGTTGTCATCATTATGTTGTCATCTTTCTCGGGGCCTTCAGCCACATGGCCCGGACCACTGGAAGCGTCTATTGACCATTGTGATCTCCCGTTAACCCCATTACCAAAGACGCATGGATCCGTCCGAGTGATCCCGCTCCCTCAGGCCCGGAGCAGAGAGCTATATCAAGCTAAGCTCTAATTAAAATAAAAAACAGCAAAGGACGATAGAATGATTAAATCGTTAGTCTCGCCGCGGGAAGTGGTATTTCGTTTTGCCTTTCAATTAGAGGTTGATTGGGCTTTTCAGAGGAGGTCAGCTGTGAAATCTGGATTATATATGCGCGGACTCGAAGACACGTAGACCGCTTCCCTCTGCGTGGTGGTTTACAGACGGGCTGTTTGACTGCACCTTAAATAAGAGACATAAAATGGAACAGCCACATTTAACAAAAAAAAAAAAAAAAAAAAGAGAGAGAGAGAGAGACAGTCCAGGCAGAGCAGGTTACATGTGGCATTTCTTTCCACGCTGAGCTGCTCTCAGAGGCATGACCAGGACTCATTCACCATCACCAGCAGACGGCGATAACGGCGCTTTGCCCCGGCAATTTCACGTCATTATATGGCTATCCACCCTTATGGGCTTCTCCTCTTTAGACCAACAGTTTTTTACCAAATTTCTTTCACATCATCTTCTGCCTTGAGTGCGTGTAATTTCACTCCCTGACACTTACTATTATTACATACCTTAATTACACACCTGGAGGGAGAGAGAGAGGGAGAGAGAGAGAGAGATGGTCTGAGAAATAGATTTTGAGCCGCTGGATGAGCATCAAGTCGTCTGAAATTGAATTGGTTTGGATAGACTGTAGTGTAATTCCGGGGCATACAAATACAGTCGGGCCCGGGCTCCTCGGACGCAAAGTGGATGTGAGAATAAGCTTTTAAAGATGAGAGAAAATGTTTTCGACTTTCAGGCACGAATATGAAGAGAAAGTGGAGAGTGAATATGAAATATTTTTACTCAATCTGCTGCTTGATACGGAAGCTTTACTTTAAAATTCGGCTCCCATTTATATGTCGGCTATATATTTTAAATTGTGTTGAGATGTTTGAGTCATCGTAATCGCAGACTGCACCCACCGCTTGGCCGCTACATCACTGCTAACAAATCTTAGTTATTTTTGTTTAGGTGAAGTCTCTAAAAGCGTGTTTGGAAATTTCAAATGCCTTGTGCTATTTGTGGGATTGACCCTCCTCTCTGCCTCCTCCTTCTCCTCCTCCTCCTCCGGTGTGTTCTTCCTCTATGGTCCTCTAGTCACCTGACCAAACGCCATGCAAATCATTCTGCTGCTAGAGCCTCATTGGCCGCTTGTGGCTCATTTAACCGCTGTCAGTGCGCATCATATGGCCGCCGCTTTAACCAACTTCTCAACTCCGACAGGGAAAGTGGCTCAAATGCGCATTCTATCACAGTGGATGTGAACCAACCCAGGCGAAGACAGGGTGAAATACTGGTTGGAAAACATTTTATATCCCTTTTCGGATTAATTTTCATCTCGTATTTGATTCATTTGGGGTTAGAATATCTATTTTGTAACTCAGTCGACCTGTGCGCACCCGATCTTTGTGCGCGCCTGACCTATCTTAAAATAGACTTTTTTCTCTGTTGCTGGCGAAGTTTAAAACCAGGTGAATGTATAGCATGATGATGGAAACTGACCTTCATTCCCCCGGCCCCCAAACGAACACGAGCACGGGGCAAACGGGGCCGAACGGCGGGTCCAAAGCGAATCAGGAACGGGTGAAGAGACCGATGAACGCGTTCATGGTGTGGTCCCGTGGGCAGCGGAGAAAGATGGCACAGGAGAACCCCAAAATGCACAACTCTGAGATCAGCAAGCGGCTGGGCGCCGAGTGGAAGGTGATGTCCGAGGCTGAGAAGCGACCTTTCATTGACGAGGCGAAACGTTTGCGAGCCATGCACATGAAGGAGCATCCGGATTACAAGTACCGGCCAAGACGGAAGACCAAGACGCTCCTGAAAAAGGACAAATATTCCCTTGCCAGTGGACTGCTTTCTGGGCCCAGTGGGGGCGGTGGAGTTGGTTTAGGGGTCGGCATGAGTTCATCGGGGGTCGGGCAAAGGTTAGAGAGCCCCGGGGGTCACGGAGGCTCAGCCAGCTCCGGCTACGCGCACATGAACGGCTGGGCGAACGGTGCGTATTCGGGGCAGGTGGCTGCAGCCGCGGCGGCCGCAGCAATGATGCAGGAGGCTCAGCTAGCCTACAGCCAGCACCCGGGGAGCGGAGCGCACCACCACCACCACTCACACCACCATCACTCACACAACCCGCAGCCCATGCACCGCTACGATATGACAGCCCTGCAGTACAGCCCCATCTCGAACTCTCAGAGCTACATGAACGCTTCTCCCTCCGGCTACGGCGGGATCACCTACACACAGCACCAGGGCTCCGGCGTCTCCTCCTCAGCTGCCATGGGGACGTTAGGGTCGCTGGTGAAATCGGAGCCGAGTGTAAGCCCTCCCGTCAGCAGCACACACTCACGGGGTCCTTGCCCCGGAGACTTGAGAGAGATGATAAGCATGTATTTACCGACCGGAGAGCCGGGGGACCCGTCAATGCAAAGTAGACTCCATGCCTTGCCGCAGCATTACCAGAGCGCCACGGCTGGAGTGAACGGGACGGTCCCTCTAACACACATTTAGAACTCACAGAATAATTGAAAACTGCAAACGAACACATAACCAAATATTTACCTCTTTTCTAAATAACCCCGGTCCCGAGAACTACCTGCATTTTGTACAGAATGTTTATGATATTGTAAATGAAGGGTAAATAGCATATTCATCTCGGCTTTTTTGAATAGCCACCAGTGGAATTATATAACGAATATGATGCTGAGATATTGGTTATTGTGCTATCATCTTTTTGTCCATTACTTCACAGTCTTAGTTGAGGGTTATGCCAGGTTCACGTGGGGGTATTTGGTTCAATTGTCTCATAATTTTTGGGGTTCTTGTAAGTTATTTGAAAATGAGATAAAGTGTCATAATCATAAGAAAGTGCTTTAAAAGATATGGGAAAATCACATTCTTTAAATATTTGTGTTCATTTGCAGAAGCCTGTGTCTTAATTCTTGGAAATCATCTCTTTTTATTGTAACACTCTAATTATTGTAAATTGTGAATAATTTTAATATTTCAAAGGATGACGGGCAACTGCTGTTGTAATTTAAGTGCTTTTCTGCGAGTGAAAAGCCTGATATTGCAATGAAGAAGAATTGAATAAATTTCACAAGATGTTGCTTTGATTCTTAAGAGAACGGTCTTAGATTGATTATTTTTCACAGTGTTCTTGAAGGAGTGTTTTCACGTTTTAGGACACAACAATATCATCAAGCTTCCTCTCTCGACAAAAAAAAAAATAGCCTCTAAATTTTAACACCGCTGCTGGACACAGATCCCATGAGCTTTAAAAGAGCCTAATTGTCTGTGCGTAATTGCGCGTAAAAGCTACAGTTTGTAGGCCTGTAACGAACCATTTCGGCAGGCTGGTGTTGTTTCATGAGCTAAACTTTTATGTGGGTTATTAGAAATTTATTTACACTTTGTAAAAACCTTTTTTTTTCTATTCCAGTGGCATGCAGGCCAAACTATTTTCACGTCATTTTGGATATTTAATACAGGCCAATGTGATGGCCCACATCCTCCTTTCATACAAATATAATTCCTTACACGTTAATTTATTCAACATTTCCTTTAAAAGAAATCAGATTCATATAGAGTGTGAGAAGGCCTCCTACCACAAACCACCTGTTAGTGTTTATTATAACGAAACGTCTTCATTTATTCACGAGAACAAAAGGTTTCACTCAAATCATGATATTAATTTTCATTTTCACCCCTGTAGTTGCCACGAGAGGAGGCTGCTTTTATAGCAAATGTAAGCAGCAAAATTTGAATACTTCTTATAATCAGTTTATAGTTTATTATAACATTATTATGATCAGTAATTACATTTTTATTAAGCTAATTTTGTTGTGTCAGACACCCTCTCTTGATCAGATCACATCAGAGTTTTAATCACGAAAACATGCAACAACCTATCAAAAGCCTGTAGAGGTTTGATAGGTTCGGATATGCTGTTGCTTTTTTTTTTCTTTTAATATGGGTTTATATTTAGAAATATTAGATTACAAATATCAATTTAAACAGTAAATCACTGAAAAAGATTCATATCATTTTGATGCACTGAGAGAAATTTGGTGAATTTCAACGTGAAGTTTTGCTGCTTCTGTTTTGAACACTTGGCACAACTCATGACTCAGACGGAAATAACAGTAAAAGGTCCATATAATGAACAGTTTATTGATAAAAGGATTATTTAAAAAAAAAAAAAGACAAGATTTTCATTTTTATTTCATCTGAACTGGTTTATTTTCTATCCACTGCCCTCGCGACATGGGTTTTTTTTTTTGTCATCCTCGTTATCTTCTCTTTTGCCATTTAATTGTTTATACTTTGGAGATAAAATAGATAGTACAGCTTCGTTTATATATTAATTGCTGCGTGGTGATCAGCAGTAGAACAGCTCAGAGGATATGGCCCACGTACATTCTCAAAGTCAAGTTTCTTTAGCAGCAGTTTGGTCATCTTGCTGAACAAATAAACAGTGTTCAGAGGTGATAAATCAGGAGATTCACAATTAGAACTGTTATTTTACCCGAGCTTTGTATCCTCGCTGCAAGTTCCCAACCAGGTGAGCAGCAGTAAGGCGGTGGGAGAGTTGTTTCTGTATTTTACTCTTGACACTTGATAGATTCAGGAAAGAGAACTGGCAAAACTCCACGGGGCACAAACAGGGAATTAAACCATCATTTCAAGTTTGATAGTTGGGAGGAGGGGGAGGGGTGGAGAGGGGGGTGGGGGTGATGAACCGTCTGCCATTGTAAAGGAAAAGAAGGGGGGGGTGAAAAAATGCCACTTTTGTCAAAATTGATTCAGTGCACAAAACAGAGCATCAGATATTTCGAGCCGATATCAAGGAGCTCAACCATTAAACCATCCAGACAAACTGTTGCACGGGCTGCACTGAAACTTCCCAGCAGCCATCACACTCGTGACAAGACTATTAAGGGGTCACTGATGACTCATCAGGATGTCAAAGCTGTAGCTGGTTGGTTTTAGGTGACTGAGACTTTTGACAAAAACACCTTCACAGTGGAGCAGATGGGTGTTTAAGAGAAAAAGACAGATACCCATGTCATTGAGATTATTAATCCTTTTAGAATAATGAAAATGAGTCTGAAAATGACTTGGTTTTCTGATAGGCCACATCTGGATTTGACATGTACATTTTTATTGCCTGTATGCCTCATATGTAGATACAGGCTAATAGCCATACACATGCAAATGAGGGAAATTTATGCCTACTTAGGCATTTAAAAAAATCAATTAATCTCAAATACATAGTTAAAGGGCCTATTTCACACTGATGAAGACTTGCATGGTATGTCAATTAAACCTGTTAGGCCTCATAGTAGAGCGTGTAACGTCTGGCTGCGCGTTAATCTATTGAAAGAAATCAGAGGAACAATGTCTGGAAATGAGTTTAAATTCAAAAAAAAAAAAAAACACCTAAAAGAACCTGCATCTATGGAGACATCTCTCTGCACTCCACCGCGCAGCGTGCGGCAGGGGGATGGCCTCCTCACGTATTTTGCATCTGTTTCCATCTTATCTGTTGATGTGAAGAGATGCGGATTAAACACTGAAAGCCCGGAGAGGCGGAGCGCGTCACGGCGCATCGCCAAGCTAAAAGAGGAGCGTTCTGGCAAATTTAACCCGAATAAATTACACCTTGAGGTTGGAAGAGCGGTAAGTGTAGGGTGCAACGTATACACGCAGGCTATGTGGCAGCGGATGGTTGCTGGTGTAAATGTGTGCGTGCGTGCGTGTGTGTGCGTGTGTGTTGTGTGTGTGGTTGTTTGTGTGCGTGCGCGTGCGGGTGTGTTTAGCTGACCGGCCAATAAATCTCTCCACCGTGCTATACTCTTATCTTGTAGCCACCGATATATTCCGTGCTAGGAGGCCATCAGCTCCAGCGCACACTCGGTTGCTCGCAAAGCCCCGATCCCTTGCACTCCCTGTCCTAAATGGGGATAATTAGCGTCACTTTATCACGCCTCTGCATATTTTCTCCGCGCCCCCCCCCCTCCCCCCTTTCCTAAAAAAATTACCAAGCAGGCTGCTCGCGTCGCCCGCTCTGTCACAGAAGATTATGGAGACAGATTGCACAGAGCGAATGTGCCGGGCGAGATTAGCGCGGAATAGAGAAAGCAACTGGGCCAATGAATTCCTCGGAAGGGCCTTATCGTGCAATTACACGTTGACATGTTTAACAATCTTGCTGCCTCTTAATCCTGCGGTGCTGCTCTATCTACCCACAGCTACCACGCTGTATGCCGGCACACAGACCTAATGCACCGAAACGCAGCACAAATGTACTGAAAGTTATGAGAAATTGCTTTATTTTCAAACTTTGTCCAGCATTCACCGAATACTTTTTTTTCCCCCCATTTTCTATTTTTCATTTTTCAGATTTCTCCGTTGTTGGAATAGCATCCGCCCTGGAACTTTCTGACGAGGTGAGATATTAAAATTGTTCACTTAAAATCACAGTTTCACTTGAACAACTAATCGTGAAGCGACAAAAAGCTAATACATGTTCGGGCCACGTCCATCCAGAGTGGCGATAAAAACGCAATAAGTGTCTGTCTTGTTTGGAGTTACTTTTCCATCTCTCTGCCCAACACACAAACACACACACTCACCACCACCACGACATCCCGACCCACCGCCCCCCTCCCCTCCCCGTCCCTCCTGCCTGGCGGTATATCGGGGCCTGTGTTGGAGTGATTGTGGAGCGCCACTGTAGGAATTTGGCAGCGGCCGTGGTTTGGAGAGCCGCCCCACGCTGAGCCCCATTCAGCGGCCAGCGCGCTGTGAGGTTGGGAAGTTTCAGTCAGCCGTACAACTCAATGGCCCCCACAAAGGCGATTACAAGCCCCAGCGCATTCCTGTAGGGACCTGGGAGCGGCGCAGGTGCGAGGGAGACCGGGGTAACCCATCAGAGGAGTGATAAAAACGGGACAGTGCTGGGACCACACAAAAACAGCCGCTCCACAGGAACCGGGGATTTTTTTGGGGGGGAAGGAGGAGAAAGGAAAGAATAAGTTTGAAGAAGATGGAAGTTTGGGAGGGGGGTGGGGGGCAGCATACTGAGTGGCCTCACTGTCCATCACAGAATGAAAGGACGAGGAGACTCCTAATCAGGGCTGTAGCCAGGATTTTACTAAAGCCATGAGTCCAGAGTCCCCCATCACAAACCTGACCCTTAAACATTTTCTCTGGCCTCTAAAAATCTCTAGAGAAAAACCCAGAAATTTACGTTTTATTAATTAATTCAGTTATTTACATTTTATTATGATCTAAATGTTTCTCTACACTGTCCATATGGAAAATACTCTTGACTCCTTGTGTTTAGACATTAAGTTTAAAAATCTCAGAAGAATCTTAAATAACCCAACATGTATAATATGAGTCTAATTGTAGAATAAAAACTCCTGGTGTCATAAACCCTCCAAATTTCTCCTCTGTGGTTCGGCCATGCCGAAACAGAAACGTGCTCTAGCTGGAAAAGCTGCTGAAAATTCAATTGTATTTTATTGTCCTTACGTTTTCTGCAGAAAAATAAGGAGGCATATAAATTTAATCTCACATGGGAGTAAATCAATTTACTTAAATCAAACAAATACATTTTTAAAGAACATATCACCGGCTGTTTTACACTTTTAGAATGTTATCACTATATATTCAACATATCAGCAAACTGTTTCCTGCCAACACAAAGTGTTTGGTACACCTAAATGAAATTTGGGAACATATTTCATTCACTTTCACTTCAATATTTGTTCATGGCAGCTTTAAAAAAAAGATTTTCTTTATAAGTGCTCAGTCTGCAGAAGATCCACATCACTCGACTGTTACAAAACTGATTCATATGAAAGTTTTTTTGCTTGGACACCTCTGTGTTTAACAGTAATTAGAGATGGACTCATCAACATATTCACAGAAAGAACTGATCAAATATATGTAATTTAAAAAGGGTCACTCGTGACAAACCAGAAACTGATCACTGGACTGTGCAGTTCCCCACAGCTCTGTGGGGCTCACTCCCTGCTCAGCACCTGGCAGGCGACGGGCAAAGACAGCAACTAGCTGGTGAACATAGTGGAGTATTTTAAAGACCCAGACGTTTCCCTCAAGCAACAGACAACACTTTGCTAAAATATCCGCCAACTCTTTAAGGTGATGATGTATCAGGGTTGTGTTTTCAGCTTGTCCCACTGCCCCCAAGTGGCCAAAACGTCTATTAATGTAGCTTTAAGTTTGGGCAACTGAAACGTCTTGGTTACGATCAGGTGAATATCATGGGTAAAAGAAACCACTGCTGACAGCTTGTAGGAGCCGGATTGTGGACAGCAGTCTCCTGTGTCAGAGTCAAACACTTTCTCTGGGTTTCAGTGTCAAAGTCGTGTACTTCATACGCCAAATCATCCACCCAGACTTCCTTCCTTTGACTTCTCCACGGTATAGGAAGGTCACAGTTCCTGGATTGGAAAACATATTGCCAGTCAGTGAAATCTAACAGTTAAATGTCTTAATCAAAGTAAATTAGAAGTATATAAAGTTAATGGAGTAGCAGTACAGTTAGCGTATGTAACTCACCTAAATGTTAAATTTTATTTTTTCCCATCTTTTTAGTATTTTCATGTTGAGATGGCACATGGTACATGGTGTGGGAGGAGAGGTACGAACAAGTGGGCGTTTCATTCAAATGAAGCTGCACAAAGCAAGTTGTTGGTATTTTGGTGTAAACTGGGTCTGAGGCCGCATTCAGACAAACACTTGCCGCGTGTTAGAACAATCCAAGGGGCTGCGTTGGTGGGGGAGTTTTTTCGTGCAATGGCGAGACGGTGAAATATGATCTGTGGAGTCCGGCTGGAGGAACGAGCTTGCATGTGTGTGAGTGGCCAATACAGCGTCTTGCTGGGTGACGTCACACTGCGTCGCAGCAACAGCCAAAGCAGGTTCAACTCTTTTGCCGTATGATGCAGCGACGTTTTGGACGACGACGCCGCCCCTGCACTGTCAATAGAAGTTACGCAGCTTGAAATTTTTTTAGTTCTGTCAATAAGGGAAAACTATAATGGAAATGCACCACAAGTGCAGAAAAACGCTGAAATACTTTGGATATACAGTCGGTATCCAGGAGATGCATTTACGTTAGCGTCACGTACGTTGTAAATGTGCATAGTAGAAATGCCAGTAAAGTAATCTGTACTGATCTTCTTCAATTGATTTAAGCCCTCCTGCTTTCTGAAGGCAGAAGGACATATCATTCATCATTTATAATAAATGATAAACCTACAGCCTCTAGTTTGACAAGTGTCATCATGCACGATGATCCACTGTGTTCGCCTTGATTAAATCTTGTGGAAACGACACCAGGCTGCCACAGAATAACCCCACTCACCTCTACACACATCAGACTGTTGGGTTGTAACTCAGTGTTCTGCCCGTTCACGCAGGAGATGATGATGGGCACATTAATCCTATGCGTCATGGCCTCCTTTAAAGCCTCTCTGGTGTTTCATGTTTTATTGTTATAAAATACGTTTTTATTTATATGATGTTGATACAGAATTATGACAGCAAAAGTATTGGATTGATGTCATATAACAAACAGCTTTTCTCCGGTTCTCATCGTGTTATTGAAGCCTACGACAGAGTCAGCTTCTATAACAATAATTCTGCAGATTTATTTTTTTTTTTTTTTTAGATCACCGTGTTGCAAAGTAGAACAGGCAACATAAGAGGCCTGATATAGTTTTCCCCTGAAACAAACTCAGCTGTAGAAGCCATCTGCCTTTTGGCTACAGATTTGTTGTGCAATGCTCTCAGGTCTTGCAGCTCTGCACTGTCCAAGTCTCTCCATTTGGTGTTCTGCCATGCCCCACTGTGATTGCCATGCCCTACCGTTTTAGTATCAGTGGTGTTAGTGTTATGAGACCAGTAATGTGACTGGCTAAGAGGTTAATGATTCATCACCATATCCTTCAATTCATATTCCACTTTACTAAGCCTTTTGTATACAGTACTTCAGCTCAGCAGGTGTGCATTGAAAGCCAGGGTTTATTGCAACTTGACTTTTTCTTTTATAGCTCTGTCCATCAGCACTGTATTCACCAAAGTAATTACTGAGATTTCACAATGTGGCAACGTCACCAAAAATAGATGCAATAGGTCCAACAGAGGCAGAAACACCGGCAGCCAGACAATCAGACAAGTTAGCCAAACTTATTTGGAGGAGAAAACAAAGCTGAAACAAGAGATTTCTACTCAAACTGTCCATTGCAACTTTGACATGCTATCGTTCTGAGGACTCGCAAATGTAGTGGTTGAGTGCGGCTAAAATGTTGGCTTGTTTACAACCTGTCTGACTGTTTGACCGGTTGTGTTTCTGGTGTTTTGAGATCTCAGAAATTACTTTGATGAGTACACTGTTATCACAACCAATATCACCACTGGGCAAAACTATGAAAATAAAACCCAAGTTGTAATAAACTTGCTATTTTTCCTTTAAAATGAGAACTCTGCTCCAGAGAATGAGGAATCAGTATGCCTGCAGCATTTCCCACCACAGTGTCATAATGAAGGTGCAATGGATCGCATGAGAATGAGCTGCACAAGTTAGAGAGGCCAGTGTAGAGAAAACTCTAACACTCTGATGGAGACTACCCTGTTTGGCTGCCATGAATCTGCCATGAATAGGCACATATTGTAACATAACATGAGACCCAGCAGGAAGTTAATACATCTGGGATATGAGGTTGTGGGACTTAAACTGTAAAATATATGCTGTAAATCCAGTGAATAATCACACAAGCCTGGATCATTTAGAGTTAAACCTCATTTTCTTAGTGTCTCCGTGTGCCTTCTTTTTTTTTTCTTTTTTTTTTAGATCAGACAAACACTTTGATAGCAGTGTCCCAAACATCTGAGGCAAACAGAACAACAAGGAAGGGTCACATGATAAGTTTAAGTATCTTCCACAGTCCTGTTTATGTTCTCAAAGGAAGGAGCTTTAGCCCAGGATTCACTGCTAGTTTTTCCCTTTTTTTTCTCTCTCTCTCTCTCTTTCGACATAAGTGGTTCCACAAAGAGTTTCTTTCATGGAGTCTGGCAGACAAACAAACTAAGGGTTGTTTGACAGCGCAGGTTGGACGCACCCAGGAGCAAAAGGTGGAATTTAGAATTAAAAACGTTAATGAAAATGTGCAAAATGGCTTCCTGTTCTTCACTGAATATAAACAATAAAGCAGATCAGCAGAGTTCTTTTCTTTTAGTTCCTTTTTTTTTTCAACCAGTGAGAGCATTGATCATATCTAATCTTCTTTTGCAGACAAACCTAAATGTGTAACACACTTTAAAGCGTTTAGTTTGTAATAAAAAACTTTGCAGTCCAGCGTGTTCTGTGGCTCAGGGGTGAAAGTTGAGCTGGTATCGTTTGAAAGTAATGACACCTCCTGCGTACTATCACTTTCTCACTTTCTTTCTCTATTTCTTTCTTACTTTCATCTCTCCCACTTCAACATACTATAAATGACAGAAGTGTTATCAAGAACACCTCTGTAGAAGAATGATTCAGCCTCTTCTCTCTGTCTCTGTACTGGGTTTTTAGCCATGTTAGCAGAGTTGCTCTAGGGAAGTCAATGTCTGTCCATTAGTCGGTCCACTGCTTTGGTCTAGACTGAAATATCTCAATAAACATTAGATGTATTACCATGAAGTCTTATACAGAAATTCAAGGTCCCCAGAGTACCAACCCTAATGATGTTGACTTTTCCTCTAGCACCACCAGCAGGTCAAATATCTCTTTAATATAATAAAGATACACTGACACAAAGTTTTGTACAGCCAATCACGGTTCTCAGGTGATGGCAATCCCCTGACTTTCCCTCTAGTTACACCATGAGTCTGACATTTGTGTTTTTTAATGAAATATCTCAACAACTATCGAATGGTTTGCCATGAAATCTGGTACACAATACATGTTCACCTCTGAATAAATTGTTGAAAGATGTAGATAGTTTAAAGATTCCTTAAGTTTATTATCCAGCACCATCATTAGCTCAAAATTTGTCCGCTTTGTGTTGTCATGATTGCAAGTTTCTGACTTGTAAACAGCTTTTACGTCAATATCCAATGTCATAATTGGATTTTTCTGAAATTTCCTATATATCCGACTTGGCACTTAATAATACAGAAGTGCCAGAAAACCAAACAAATATTGATGCCTTACATCAGCCAAAGACTGTTGTTATATTATCAACCCACAGTGTTTCAATTCTCACCCAACCAGAGTCTGTGATCATACAACTGTCTTGATGCCGTGAGCATTTGCGAGTTGTTAGCATGGGAATCTTTTCCAGCTCCACCATCCGTCCCACATGACATGAACGCAGCCACATGCTAGCATTGTCACCGTGAGCGTGTTAGTATGCAGACATTAGCATTTTGCTCAATGCGCTGCTTCGTCAAAGTAGAGCTGTAGTCTTATTCTGCTACACGTCACAACCAGCTCACTGTTTGACAGACAGTCTCTCGCTCTCACTGACTCGCACTGATTCGACAATTCACTCAATCAAACGTGGTGCACATCACACCTGCAGTGTCTCTCTATCACTGGCTCACACGTGTACAAACCCACCAGATGCTGTAAAGGATTTCTGCTCCTCTGTGGCAGGTGATAATTCTCCAAACAGCAGAGATGGGGTTAATGAGGGGTCAAAGGGTTCAGATAAGAAACAGCGGTTTTATGGTGCCTGCTGCAACCTGCAGCGCGCTGATAGCTGTTTGAACAGGTTGACCTTTGAACTCTGCAGGGTCAAGTGATCAACAAACTGGGTCGTTTAGATAGGTCAGATTGGAACAAGTGAAGAATGTATATGTCACAGCAATATGTCCAAGCAGCACAGATAAATTGTTCTTAATGGTTATAACCCTACTCAATTTGTTTCCAGAGCCATTAGATTGTTGTCAGCTGTCGGACTGTTTAAGTTGTGGGATAAATTTGATTAATTTGTAATTGAATTGATAACATACTGGCTATTAAGCATTCAGCTGACTGGATCATGTACTTGTATGTGTGTGTATCTCTTTATATCTATGAATATGTACAGTATATGTACACATTATGCACAGTATTTCTATATTACATTATAACCCCAAATATGAAATTAAAGGGTTCTGTATATTCTGCTCTGCTAGCTCTTCATTTATTATTATTATACTTTTGACATTTGATATCATCACAAATCAACATCCTCTCTTTGTCCATCTCTCTCTCTCTCTCTCTCTCTCTCTCTCTCTCTCTCTCTCTCTCTCTCTCTCTCTCTCTCTCTCATGCTCTGTCTTTCTCTTCCAGCAAAGTGTTCACCAGTGGACATGGAGCAGTGTGGGGGGACTGTGATTTACAGATAGCACGGCGTCTCCTCTGCTGGCAGGCCATCATTATGACGAGCACGAGGAGATGGGTGCTGTGGGAAAAAAGACCTTTTGGAAAATGTCAGAGAGAAACAGTCAGAGCCCCAAATTTCTTTCATTCACTATTTCCCCTGTGATGTTTCCTCCTCTAAACTCCTTAATTATCATTATTATTATTATTATTATTATTATTATTATTACTATTATTATGTTTTGTATCTAAGTGCAGTGTCAGATTTCAGAGCATGTGGATTTTATTTTATTTTTTGCTTATGTGGTTTACCTGAAGATCGAATGTAACAAAAAAACACCAGCTCTGTATTTCACCCATCTCAGCAAAAACAAATACTTACAAACAAAGAACAAAACAACAACAGGGGGAAAAAAAAAATAACAACAACAAAAAACAAACAGCAGAGTCTGCAGCAGCTCTGCTTCTCCATGCCGTTCCACTGGAGCCAGCTTCACTGTCTTAATACTCTTAGCCCCTCAGTTGGCATGTTTTCCATGAACCCGCTGCATTTTCAGATTTGTAAAATCCGTCAAAATGCCTGTAATGAATATTTCTACAGCCTGGAATGTGTTTAATGTGCTGTTTGACCGGCCCAGTAGGACATGCTCACAGATCTGGCACAAGCACCAGATCATGATTGGACAGAGGAAAGTGAAACAGGTGATTTTCACTTTAACACGAACTTCTGTTAGACTATATTTTATCAAGCAAATTGGAAATTAAATCAATATTTATAATTAGGATATGCTCTTAGATTCTAATTAACATTTTCCTGTGCATGGGTGTACATGTCATGTATATTTCTATTTTTTATCTTCTTTATTTTCTTCTTTTTCTTTGCAAAAATGAAAATATTAGTACAGTTTTCTTGATGGATTAAATGTCACCTTGTGAGACAAGTCTTTGTTATGCACTCAGCAATTACATTCTACTCTCTGTCTGTCTGTTGTCTTACACAGATTTTGCTGGAAAAAAAAGAGACTACATATTAAACAAACTTAAAAATAAACTTATTGCTGCCCAAGAATGAAATATTGTCCTTTCAATCATTTTTTTTTCATATTCAATTTGAGAGATAAATTGATACTTCAAAGTGAGAAGTTAGAGAAAAGTTTTAACATTTAAACTATGTATTAATTTCAAGGCCTAAATGTGCCCTCAATTATTTTACCATTGCCCCTAAGTAATTGATTTTGGGTAGAGAAGGAGAGAGGTGGGGGGATGATCTGTGTTGATGTGTAAAAACTGCAAAGCCAACAAATGGAAAATAACTGACAACATAATTGCTATGAGTGATATAACCTTGCTTTATTGATTTCCTTTTTTTCATCAGCCTGGCTAACATCAAAGTTGAGGCCGTAATAACATAAATTGTTTCACAATTTTCTGTGATAATTTAAATTTTGTTCACTCACTCAGCCTCCTGGTCTATCATTGACTGGTTCAGGTGTGTGTAGCCAAACACAGGACGAACACTTGTGAGACTCAAGTCCAGTGGTGTGTGTGTGTGTGTGTGTGTGTGTGTGTGTGTGTGTGTGTGTGTGTGTGTGTGTGTGTGTGTGTGTGTGTGTGTGTGTGTGTGTGTGCGCTGAGGTGCAGACTCACCGAACAGACACAGAACGTGTACAGAGACTAGATAATGAGCATCTCAGGTGACTACATGCAGTGATTACCAGGTTGCTGGTGTTATAGGAACTATATCACATAAACATACACTCCCACTCTGTGCACACTTATTCAGACACACACATATATGCACACGCACACACGCACGCACACACTCTTGAGAGATCCTTGGTTATCACACCCTTCCAGATTGTTCTGAACTACTTATGGAAAACACACACACATCTCAAGATGTGGACACACTTGCCAATATGAGCCCAGTGTTAAGAACAGTTGTTGTCGTTGTCGTCGTGTGTTTTTTTTTAGCATCTCTAAATTCCTAGCGTTGCTAAGGTGCTTTGGGAGGGGATTAACAGAGGCTGGCGCCGATGAGCAAGCCTTGCAGATTTCCAACCAGCAGGAAAAGACAAAGAAAGAGGGGAAAGGAGGAAAAACAGCAGAGGGTTAGACAACAGGGAAATGGCAGTAACAGCTTGTGTAAACATGATGACTTGAGAGAGGTAAAGAGGTAGAAATGAATGAGCGCTGAGCAATGGAAAGTGAGACTAAATAATAAGTGTCCTAAACAGGAGGCCTCAACTTTCACACAGACAAGGTAGAGGACACTCTCTCTCTCTCCCTCTCTCTTTCTCTTTCTCTCTGTAGTCTTTGCTTCTTTTTCCTCTGCAGTGACCAAAATGTTTTCTTTACCCCTGCCTCCATCTCCTCACTCTCTTTTCATGTGCTCTCTCTCTCTCTCTCTCTCTCCTCTCTATTTCCTCTCTCTATCTCTTTATTCCCCCCAAGGGCAACAGTTTCAAATCCAGACACTTTTGTCTCCCTTTCTCTCTGTCATAGCTTCAAACAGCGCCGGTGATCAGGTCATACTGATGTGCCCGGAGCGTGAGTGACTGTGCCGTCTCAGGTGAACATCTCCCAGCGTGTCCTTGATGACACTCTCTCCCTTTCTCCCGTCTCACTGCTTTTAATTAGTGTAGTGAGTAGAGAAGGCAGCAAAGACAGCTGAGCCACATTTACCAATTATCGACCTGTTCGTAAGTACCACTGTGACGGCAATGCGATGCTTTTAATATTTCTAAGGCTGAAAAAAAGGAAAAAAACACAATTACACATGAACTGACCTTGATTTTCACTAAATCCCTGGATACATGCTCAGAGAGAAATCAGAATGTGTTTTCTAAAAGTGAAATCTCCATTAGCCAAAGAAGGCGCACCAAAGGGAGGGGAGCTCCACATGCTTTCCTTTGAATCCTCTCCTCAGGCTCAGCTTCTCAGGTAGAGTGTAACTGGATGCGATCTGTTTGTGGAATACAAGGCACTTGACCAAGGGCCAGCACTGCTCCTCCCTCGCCTCCCATCCCCTCCCTCCCCTATCCTTCCCCTACCTGGGTCAGGTTACCCCTCAGCCCACCCCCCCTTCTCCTTTCCTTTCCTTTCCTTGAGTGGTGGCAGGTAGTGTGTTTTGCAGCCGCATCGGTGTCTGTGGATGTTGAAAAGCATGTGTCTGTATGTTTGTACTCTACCCAGACAGGTGTTTGTGACTCTGTTTTGGGCCCGGCAGCTGGGCTCCTGTAACTGTGCCCGTCTCGGCCGCGCTGGCTAATGTGACTGGGTTGGCTGAGGTGCGGCGGCGGCTGTCTTTCAACCACTGATCCCTCAGAACTACTCATCTGATCAGGCTGGATCTACGCTTCACGGCTGCTGGGGTCACACAACCCAACCCCGGGGTCAACCAGCTAATTACAGACCCCTGTGTCCTCTGTCTCTGTCACCACCGGGGATATGGGGAAGGTGGAGCGTAGAGGGAAGGAGCCTGAGAGGAAAGAAAGAGAGAGAATATTGACTTAGACATCACAAGGTCAACAGTGAGTATAACCAAAGCTCTACACTTTTCCCCCCCTTCAGTTCTGTGAACAGTGGAGGAGTGTGAGGCTCTGGTTTGCAGCATCTTGGTCACACCCTTCCCAGCCCTCAGGCAGAGATAGAAGCTCAGACCCATGGGACCTGAGCAGCGTCAGTGTGTGTGTGGATTAATGTATCAGCCTCCCACTAACTTTACATTCTAGAACTGTGCCAGTTTCTGTCTGCTTTCTTGTCTTTGTTGTCAGATTTACTGTAGCACTCGGAGCAATATGTTGTTCGTATCGTGACTCCATGTTGAGCCAAACTCAAGCTTTTAATAAGCAGAGTCCACATGCGGCGTGTATTAATTCCCTCTAGCCTGACCTTTGGCTCTGTCCGTTGACTCAACTGGGATTTGAAGGATGCTGCACACGGGCAGCAGTCAGAGGGAGAATATACACACACACACACACACACAAAATATGTACCAACCACCATTATATTATATTAGGCTGCGGGTTCATTAATCACAAATGCGAGGGCTTCTCAGCCAACGTAGGAAATTAATCAAAAAAGGGGACATTAATCACATGCATGAACAGCAGTAGTTACACCTGTGACAATGCCATTTGATTTAAACGTGTTACTCCAGACTGTGTTAATGATGCCACCCAGGGCCAGGCAAAGCAACCTCTCTGCGATCACTGAAACAATAATGCACTAACTATGAAGCAATTTTCTTACATGTAGTCAAGGGGTATGCCGATGCACATTGCACAGGGGTCAGTGGGTGTTGCAGCAATTACAAGGTGCAGCTTTCTCCTCACAGCTTGACCACTGGGTTTTTCAATCTGACTGTTGAAATGTCTGTTGAAATTGTATTAGTCATACTTCTTCTCTTTTTTTTCTCCAACTGTTTTGGCACTGACAAATAGATTTTTTCCGTTTGAAAAAAGAAAGAAGAAAAAACAACAAGTTGGTGTCGTACAAGTACATGTGCATAGAAATTAGAATATAGTTTATGTGAGAGATATGGGGAAAGCCTCAAGCAAACCCTGCAAATGTGCTTACACTGCCCTCTTTTGAATGCACTGCAGCGTGTCCTGGTGATCTGCTGCAGGACCGGAAATCATAGAAAATTGAAGCAGAGATGTAAAGTTAATATATAAAAATCTCACACAACTGAAGGTAATTTGAAACGAGACAGAACAAAAGAACCGTTTAGAACAAATTATAATATCATAGCAAATGCAATAACAATATAACCCAGTTCAAAATGAAGTTGTATGGCAGCAACACTGTTACATGTGCTCATACAAACACTTTTTTTGCATACATGGAATTTTCTCTTTTTGTACCCGAATCGCAGCATCTTATGTTTTATTCCGCACAAAAAGAAACAGGCTTCAGAGGAAAGAAGTTCTTCGTTCCTTTAAATGCAGCTCAACTCTGTTGCAGGTGAAAGATGTTCAGAGCTCAAGGGCCCTTACTTGTTTCTGTCCATGCACACAAAGGAACAGAATTATAACAAATGTAACATTATGAATAACCTACCAGGTTTTTATTAGATTATGAGTTCAGTGCAGTTATGTTCAAACTGGGTTTTTGTTGCTTTATGAACCTCCTGACGTTCTAAAGAGGCCATGCATTTAAAAATGATTATTTAAGACATTGTGTTATTCCTACATACATTTGGAGAGCTGCTGTGTGTGTAATGGTATCAGTGATTACATTTCCAAGAACTGCACGGCAAACAAAACACTTGAATGAAAAATATAAAATATGTTCCAATGGAGGAAGAAATAGTTGACCCACTATTTTGAAGTTTTCACCTTTATCTATTCACATAAGATCAGAGAATAAAACTTACTAATTAAAACAGAAGGTGTAGTTGAAGTGTTAATCAGTGTCGTCTTTGTCTCATTTTTAAATCTTAGAGATAATAATATTGGGAAAGATTAAATCATGACAGACGGTATTTGCTGCATGTCGCACGTTTTGTGCTAAAATTTCAACAGCAAAGGTGTCAAAAAGAAATAATGAAAAAATATAAAACCTCAGTCGAGAGCTTCAACACAGTGAACTTTTGAGTTCACAGGGAGCCCCTTCCTTTAGTCCTCAAACACAAAAAGTGCTCAGCAGAGCACCTTTCTTTGAAAACCCATGGAAGTGTTTTTATTAAGTGTCACATCAAGCAAGCATGAAATGACCTTTAGCTTTATTCAGGTCAGTTTTGAATTAAATTGTAGATCTAGTGGTACTAATTTTACTGCAACAGTATTGGTAATAATGAAACAATTAAATACAGACAGTAGCTGAAATATCGTTTAGTTGTCCCGTAATAAATTCTTGTTAACATCGTCTCTGAACCTGAAAACAAAATGTTTCAGCCGGGATCTCTTGTAGTTCCGATCCTCTTGCTTCTCTCTCATGGCCACACCGTTCTCTGACCCCTGCAGCCTGACAGGCAGCTCCGATAAACTCATATCACACATGGCAGGGAAACCGAAGACCTGGCCTAATTAGCAGGCGCGACGAGAATGATGAAGAGAGGGGGGGGGGAGAAAGGAGGGAGAGAAGATTGAAAATCAAAACGAGGAAGACTTTATTAACGGAGCTGCTGACCCCTGGTTATTTATTCATGGCATTACTAAAGAGGACTTTGAAGCAGAGCGCCCTGCCAAGTTCCCAACAACCATGTTGTGCCTATTTGTTTTGCTCCTGATAGGTTGCTAAGCATTACAAACTACCCTCTCTTTATTCCTCTCCTTCTTTCCCTCTCTCCTTTTCTTTCCCTCTCTTCTTCTCTGCCTCACATGCATGCACTTGACACCTTCCTGAGTAGACTAACCTGTCCAGGTATTCCAGTGATCCAGGCCAAGCCTTGTCAGGTGGAAGAAAGTCTATCCCAGGGCCGAGACAGGGGGAGGAGGAGGAGGAGGAGGAGGAGAGGGGAGTTGCAGTAAGTCTAGCCGGTGGTGGAGTGGAGGAGGGAGGAAGAGGACCAGAGACAGGGGGCAGGTAAAGGGGATCGTATTCAGGCTCCTGGGGACAGGAGGCTTGGCGTGGCACCGCACTGCCCACCCAACATCAACACTCTCAGGTTCCCTGGCTGAGATGGGCCAGATAATCACCCTCTCTCCACAGGGACCATCTGGAGGTAGGGAGGGAGGTGAAGGCCATATTTTATTTCCATAAAACATAAATTCACTCATTGGCTGGCAAGACAAAAAACACTAACACTACCTTAAAGCTGATTCACACAAAACATCCTCACATGAGCACAATGTAATGCCCAGCGCGGAGAAAAACATCACACACGTGTTCACGGTCACAGCAGTGTTCCCCCCTCATCTCTGAGTGTCTCCAGTTTGATTGACGCTCCTATCCCTGTAGAGATCAGAGGACAGCCACTGTGATTATCATCTCACAGTGGTAACCGAGACACCCCTAATCCCATAATAATCCTTCACAGTCAGTCAGCACACGAGTATCCCGACCTCCTGCAAAGAAAACACATACACACATAGACATTTAACACTTTACACATACACATTTTTGAAGAAAACAAACAGTAGACTATGAAAACTGTCTGACACTATTTTATCTTGCTTCCAGTTCCACCATTTAACTCTAGTTTCCAATAAATACAAAGGCAGAGCGGCACAAGCACCTGCTTACCTTTCGTTTACAGCAACAACATCTGGTGGATTTACTTCAGATAGAATTAAGTATTTATTTCAATGATTATAGTTTCAGAATCAAACCTCAGTCAATAATACACACACACACAAACACACACACACAAACACACACACACACACACACACACAGACACAGAAGAGCCACTTCCAGACCTATTGATGCATTTGGGTAATAGATACACTTTTATATTCCCCTGAAAAAAAACAAGGTTATGTTTTCACGTGTGTATTGTTTGTTTGTTTGTTTGTTTAATTTTTTTAGTTGTTTAGTTGTTTAGTTGTTGAAGGGATGGATTGATTTCTGGTGCAGATCAAGTTAAGGGGGCAGATTCAGGAGTTTTTCTTCTCTTTCATTAACATTGCGAGATCAGGCTTTATATTGTTTGGCCTTAGCGGAGGTGTGCGATCTACTGAGGCCTTTTTAGTTAAAAAATTACAATGATCATGTAAATTCCATTTTAACTTTTAACTAAACTCTGGGATTCTAGTTTGGTCATTTTCTGTTGTTTGCCAGCAGCCAGGTGCTTGCATGTATATCTCCGTTCATCTTTAATATTAAGTAAAGTAGGAAAGGTCGTGGTTGGTTTTCAAATTCACATTTACGAGGGAAGAGGCGGGTTCTTCTGATGACATGTTTTTGCCTCTGACCCGTGTTTATTTATCCCTCTGTATATCCACAGTGCACATGCATGTTCTGTGAGGTAGCTCAAGTCTGTCAGTGTGAAGTAAGTACGGCCTCTCTGAAGAAGTCGAGTGATGGCTGGTTTGCTTCCATGGATCCCTAACTGCAGGGAGATGTGCTCAGCGGGGGGTCTGGGAGTCAGCGGATGTCATTGTTTAACAAGCTGTCTCAGCTCTGCTCTAAAGACAGGAAAAACTGCAGATTGCAGACAGGACAAAGAAAGACCCTGCAAGTCTGTGTGTGCGTGGATATGGTAATAACATACAGACTTGTGTGTGCCCCTTCAACTTGCTAACCATGTTAGCAGGTTGAAGGGGCACACACCCTATGCGCACTCTGTGGGGGGTCTAAATGGGGTTATTATTTCACCTCCTTGGAAGAAATTGTTCGCTTTGCTTTGAATTCCTCTTTTTTGGAGGCAAAGTGTGCCGTAGTGACATTCTTTATATCCCGATATACAAAATATCCTGCGATTACTTTTGGCAATTTGAATGTCATTACAATACTTGAGCATTTGATATTCCTGCTGTTCTTTTATTCCTTACACTTGTGGCATTTTGTGGTGGATTAATCATTATAAAGTTTTCTCCAATCTGTTTTTTTATTTTTTATTTCCTGTGAGCACATACATGGTAAACACAGAGAAGAGACTGATGATGGTGACCTGATACCAGCAGTAGATCTAATTAAAGTCAAAAACATACTAGACATGTTCTGCAGTTATCACAAATAAACAGAGCCATCATAATTTCTCAGTAGGCTACATAACATTCAAAGAAGTCAGACTCAAACATATCCGACAGTACTACTATCCATGCCTGGAATTATGACTTTGGTGAAATGGCAGAAATTATCTGTTGAATGAATTGATCAAAAATGTGTGAGATTTTTTTTTCTGCTTGTGGTGAAAAAAGACATAAAATGTGATAATGTATTTCACATATTAAACTGCTACAGAATTTTCAAATAATATTTTGTATGCAACAATAGATAGGACATTTTTCATTGAAGCTTTTTAAATCTTATCTTCAAAGTAAACTTACCTGATGACAGCAGCAGACTGAGGTCATTTCATTTCTTTATTATCATGTTAGAACTAGAAAAGTGAGTCATGTGTGGAATTGTAAATTAAAATGTGACCAAAACTCAACTTTTATTTGTAGAGTAAAAATTGAGCAGCAGGTGACATCACAATAACAAATGTCAGGGGTTAAAATCCTGGTAAAAGTAATTGTCAGAATAATTTATCCACAAATGGGTATGTGTACTTATATTTTTCTTTTCTTTCTTTCTTTTTTTTGTCATCAAGCCATTGGCCTGGTCATTGCTTTTATTAGTTATTTATCAATGAAGCAGCACAAACCCAGAAAACCAGATGCCAAAACCGTGAAGCCACATCAGAAATTACATTCCATCCGACGCCACAGTGAGTTCACACAAAGGATGGAGCCACACTCAATACAACACAGCAGATTTTCTGTAGAGGAAACTTTTGACGTGTCCTTCAGTGTGTGGCCCGGTTACTGTTTGCGTGTGCAACTCAAATTATGAACTAATAATGAATTCAGGTACAAAACAACTACATTAAACACAGCACTTGTTTTTCTTACGCCAAAACTCCCATTTAACATAATGAACAGCTGTGAACTGTTTTCTCTTCTTCCCTCTTACTTTCATATTGTAAACATCTGCTAAAGATAAGACAGCTGGCAATTTTCCTGACGTTCTTGACAATTCAAATTCGATCCACAGCTGCATCTGCAGAGATTTAATTTGTCCATTATAATTATGTAATGCAAACACAAACATGCAATGCAAACAGTATTAAGAATAGTTTTCAGTGACTTCAGTACTTTTAATCATTTTACCTCCACAAATGAATAACGCAGGCTGCTGTTTGTCCCTTTTCATCATGTTTTCTCTAAAATACTGAAATACTGTTAAAAGAAAAACAGTAGCCCTAATCGCTATAAAAGGCAGGAAATGAGTGGGCAATTATATATTATATGTAAGATATTTATTTTAACAGTCTATTGCACATAAGTGACCAGTCCTGAAATCCATCAAATATTTGTTCTCCTCTGATGAGTAAGGTAAATATGTTTAATACATATTAAACATATACATAATACATATAACATATGTTTAATACGTATTTACATGTGCATTCTCGTCATATCAACAGGCAGTATCAGATTGTCAGTTTTACTTTGCCTCGCTCTCCTCTCTCTTTTTGTGTGTCAGGTACACACACTTTGGGAAAAGAGCGCACAAGCTCACTAACACCACAGGATATCACATTTTTATGACTGGTCTCAGTGGTGTAACTACAGTACACATCCGTCTCTTCTGCATTAGCATGATAGATGTATTTTTCATGCTGCCATTAGGACTGAAGCTGTATGCTGTGCAAGGCTCGTGTATGCTAATGTGCCCCCTCACACCTGCAGTTTCCAATTACCCCTGAGGAATGGCGCCAAGACTCAGTTTGCAGCCACCAGCAATAATATGAGTAATGGCAAAATTACACAAGTCCTTTGTAGAAAAATGAAAAAAAAAAAAACAAAATTAGAAATCATTCAAGAGGGGGTTGGAGAGGGCAGGGAATGAGAGGCAAGAAAAGGAAAGGGGACTGAAGGCTGAGAGAGAAAGAGGAAGTGTGAGGAGGAGAGCGATGCGAGGGCTCTACTGTTTTGCCTTGAAACTTTTGTCACCTCACTTCCACTGCGCATTGATTTAACCACTTTGAACAACTTCTAAAAAGGTCGCATTCAGAACGCCATCAACTTCGGTGCTTGATGCTCCCCTCAGATCAGAATTCAGCAAGGACTGGGATAAACAGAGAGATGTGAGATGAAACAGAAATGTCTCGAAGCCTCAGTTCAAATACATCAAAACTTGCTCTCCTGCATCATCTCAGTTCCTCAGTCATCCGTGCTTTGGGTTCGTAACTGATTTTGTTTTCCCTTTCTTGTCCTCTGTCAGCTACAGGCAAATCGAGCCAACTATGTTTTCCTTTTCTTCTTCTCTCTCTGCTCCATGCACACACAGCCAACTATGCTGATTAGATATTTGTTATGAGCACGTGAGAGAGAGAGAGAGAGAGAGAGAGAGAGAAAGGCAGATGATACTTGATAGGTCTATTTTCTGCATGTTGAGCTGCAGATAGTGTGTGTGTGTGTGTGTGTGTGTGTGTGTGTGTGTGTGTGTGTGTGTGTGTGTGTGTGTGTGTGTGTGTGTGTGTGTGTGTGCGTGTGTGTGAGAGAGGGAGAGAGTCAAACAGGGGAGTATTAGGGGTCCTTGCGGCTGCTGGTCTTGATAACAGGGGGCGGAAAAATCAATCACCTCTTTTGACAGCCATGGAAGTAGCCCCGCCCCTTTATTTCCCCACTCCTCCCTCCTGTGTCTGTCTGCTTCTTGTCAACCTCTATTTGTCACTTATAGAAGATGATCTACACAGAGTGGCTGCAAGAAACCAAACACATATGAGCAGACATGTCACAGACGTAGGCACACACACACACACACACACACACACACACACACATACTCAGGCAGGAGGCACCTGGTAAAGCCATGGCAGGATTAGTGAGTTGTATGAGTTGGGTACAGTGAGGAACACATGTTCAGGTCACTGTCTCTCTGACTGAACTATGTTATTGCTCCAAACACTGTTCTTCTTATTATACTCCCCTCTCTGCTTTTCTTTTCTCTCGCTTTCCATTCGCAACCCCCCCATCGCCCTTTCTCTTTCTCTCCCTCATATCTGCACGTGTGTGTATGTGTGTGTGTGTGTGTGTGTGTGTGTGTGTGTGTGTGTGTGTGCACAAACTGAATATGTTTAAGGGGTGAGGAGGGGGGCACCAAATCCGTAGAGAGGACTTGGCAGTTGCTCTTCTCCCTCCCGCTTCATTGCTTTGGTCCTTCCCAAATCCTATTTCACGGTGCCAAGCATCCGCTCCCTGGGATCTCCACAGCTTCCATCTCCAGACGCAGGTTTAAGCCCCTCTCTTGGCACCCAGACTGGGCATGGAGAGAGAAAGCATGTGACGCACATAAGCACCGCCAGAGACACAAACACACCTATTATCTTTGCTCGGAGAGGGACTGGCGTCCTGCAGTGTGCACAGTGCTTACTCACACAATCTTAGTCTCACAAGCTGTATTTGCCACATTTGCTAACCTCTGACATGAGTCGAGAGGTCACGCATAAACCCCATAAGCTGGTTCACTCTGATGCACATTCATTCATTCATCAACTGAGTCACTCAAGCAATCACTCGCACACCAAACACACACAAAACTCATTCAGTCAAGTAACAACAAGTCAGTCTAATATGGCTGTTGACACCGTTGAAGTTTCATGAATTAATAAACAGCAGACAAAAGACTATAGGCCTAATTGTCACCTTCTGTTAATTTGTTCTCCCATGATACAGAGTAAACTCATGCTTTAACGGTCCTCCAATTATGACTAATCAAAGCAATTAATTAGCTGCCAAATTACCTGAATCTACACCAACAGAGCCATGGGGTACATGAGAGCATTATTGCACTGAGGCAAGTAATGTGTTTTTGCATAACGGCCACTAGATGACACCAAATAGCTGAGATTACTGCACACTCCTCTTGGCTCATTTATCCTACAGTCTCTTCTCTGTTACACATGACCACTTATCACCCAGCTGTGTTAGCCCCTTTTGTTTTTCAAATAATAAACTAATGTCCTTTGTGGATCTGTGATGAACCAGTGCATCTAACACAAATACGATCAGCCAAATTGAAACACTGTTGAGGCGCATACAGCACGTATAAAGTATAAGATTTATGAAGCTACGATGACTACTTTATAATAACGTCTCCTTCATCCTTGTTTTCTACAATCTACAAACTCAGGAAACTTGGCACACTTGTCAGGATTCATTTATTCATGTGTTTTGGTTTATAATTGAGTTTGTAATTAAGCTATTTCTAGAAAAAGTCGTGGGAATATCAGATGCACTATCTAAGACTGTTCCTGTCACGTTTTGTAACATCTAATGTATGGTAAATTGGCATTACCATTATTATTATTATTATTATTATTATTATTATTATTATTAATAAACAAACGAACTTCCAATGAATTAATAGATTTCAAATATGTTTACAGGTAATTTTATGCTTAAGACTTTTATACTTACATAATGATATCTGTATATGTTTGCCAATGTGCTCGCTCCCCTGGGATTTGTCAGAGTATCTATAGATCCCAAACCTTGCAGAAATTATTGCCAATTCGAAATGAATGCAGTTTTTTTTTTTTTTTTCACGAACCTTCATTCCATATTCTTTGTTTTCCACAGACATTGGTGCAGTGCATTGATACGGGGATCATTTATATCTACAGCATAATAGGATCCGGTGTTTTTGCTGACAGTAGTCTAGAGTCAGAGGCTCACACTGCAACAAGAGCTGCGATGATTAGAAGACACTTGCAAAAAAATGAAGCTAAAAACCTGTTTACCACTGAAAAAAACTTCACTAGAAAGTTTAAGGTTTCAGCTAATATGCAACATGTCAGCATGGATTGAGCCTCTTTCCTCTTCTTCTTCTTCTTCTTCTTCTTCTTCTTCTTGTTCTTGTTCTTGTTCTTGTTCTTCTTCTTCTTCTTCTTCTTCTTCTTCTTTTTTTCTTCTTCTTCTTCTTCTTCTTCTTCTTCTTCTTCTTCTTCTCTACTACTCAGCCTGTAAAAACAGTTGCATATTGTCTGACATGTCTTTGGAGCGAGCTCTTCAAAGTCTATCCTACAATACAGCCACCATCATACACCACCTCAAAATGTTTTTGCACTTTAATCACACTCATTTCACTGTCAATAAGACTGTATACAAGACTGCATGTATATTCACTAGGTGTTCTGTACACAGGTCCTTTTATGATCTAGTTTTGTGTTGGCACGTATTTACCCCCCACCTGCAACCCTGTGTGCATTTCGTATGTACTCTGTCACCTCCAAGTTTTCATTTAGTGCAGTGCACACAGCAGATTCTCCACCTGTTTCATTATATGCCCAGACAACCAGAATGTAACCAACACTCCTATGCTTAATTAATGAAATGACTAAAACCAACTTTTTATGCACCTTGGCCTTATCCATAGTCCATAAAAGTTTATACTTTTCTGTGCCAAGAGTTCCAAACCCTAAAATGACTAATATTAAAAGTTAGTGTAGGACAAACTAGCGGTCTGTCCTGGCTGCATACCGCCTTTAGTCTAAGTGCGATCTGGGTTAGTCTTGAGTCCCGTGTGCCCTGCTGAGGATGAGCAGGTGCAGATAATGAGTATCATCATCATCTGCAGCCACAAATGTGTTTGTAAAGTAATCTGACACTGCTTGATTTCTAGAGTAACTCTCTCTGCTTCGTTCTCATTATCTTAGATATATGTGAATAACCAAGAGGACTGTCCAGAAGTACAGATGGCAGATTCAGCCAACACAGGACTGATGGCAACATGAGGAAAGTAACCCACTGCCCCATATGTAGCGCTGCCTCGCCCACACACAGAAGACAGAAGGAAGGAATGAACAATGACCCAGTTCCTCCACTCAGCTGGAACAGTAATAGTAAGTCAGTCAACTATGTGATAAACACAGCAGCTACAGTGTGCTGCTGGTATATTGATATCTGCCTAATCCCTCCCACATTTTTTAATTCACCACTCTGCTTTTTTTTTTTGAGGGACAAATAGATAAGAAAGGGATACACCTATCTCTACAACATGACAATGACATAAAACACAACATGCATAAACAAAGGGCATGTTGTAATCTGTCCACTGAGGCGGACTCATCATTAGACACTAAGTGCCCTGGGGTCTTGAGGGAGGTAAACAGCGGCATCAAGCATTAGTAGGTCAGAGCTGAAAGTGCTGGATCCCCATGCATTATTAATAGTGTCTGTGCTAATTGAAAGTCATAACTCGGCAAATGAAACGTCTGGGGCAGACATCACACCCTGCCGCCCTGTTGCCACAGGATCCCCCTATATTGAGACGTAGCTAATTTTAGATTTTCTCTTGTTCACAAATGCGGTTACATGAAGTTACATAGTGTGACAAAAGGCACAAGAACGGCAGGTTTGCTGTTGTGTGCCTGCAGTGAACATCAGCCCTGTTACATAACACAGACAGTTCTTCAGACTTCAATTTTTTGCTAATCTGTGTACATTCAACATTTTTGGCTTGAGTCAATTTTTTGATGATGATATTAATATTTTGTCCAACAAGTCATTGGACTCCTGCATCTTTGTCCTCATTGCATCAACGACTTAAATGGAAATAAGTCCTGGATGTTATTGTGTCATTCTTGTGACAAATGAACTTAGCTAAATAAATCATCTGATCAAAATGCATAAATAGCATGTATGGCTTTATTAATGGTTAATAAATAATTTACTTCTTACTTCTAATTCTTTATAGAACCATTCAAATAAATTATTAACAACATCCATGACACATAAGATTGGTAGATTTATAAGATTTTAAAAACCTATAATGAGCATATAAATGTTGCATTGTCATACAATCAACCACCCCAGAGTATAAAGAATATATTTTATGATGTACGTACTAGCATATAATGTAAAAATGCTGCTTATATGTTGAATAACAATCCAGTATTGTTACATTTACTTAATTTTAAGTACAGTTTGCTGATAATACTTATGTAGTTTTAATTGACTAAAGTTTTGAATGATGAGCTCTTACCTGTAATGGGTTACTTACATTGTAGTATTGCTTTTATCGTCAAGTAAAGGACAGCAGTGGAATAATTCACTTAATTTACTGATACCACACTGCACAAATTCTCCAATAATCTCAAATACTCTATTACAAATAAAAGTCCTGCATTCAAAACTGAACAAGTGGAAGTACTACTATATATATATAGCAGTTTGCTGTTGCAGTTGATTGAGGTGGATCTCAATTTTAGCCCCTAGACTTTCACAACTTTTGTTTTGTCCAACAGCCCAATTAATTATTAAATTAACAGTTGCAAATCCTAGAACCACAGATGTCTGACATTTTCACATGAAAAATGACATGCATGGATATTGTTTTTTGTTTCAGCTACTTGAAGGCTATATTGCTGGGTAGTATAATTTTATAAGAAGGTATCATATTTTACAAGCTCTTCACATGTTTTGCATGTAAAAAACTTAATTTGTAAAGTAACTAGTAACTGAGTCAAATTCCTATTGGAGTAAAAAAGTAGGCTACAGTAGTTTGGTCTGATATTAGTGGAGTAGAAGTAAAACGTAATGCATAAAATGTAAAACTTTAAGTACAGTACAAGAACATCAAAATTGTACTGAGCATGTGAAACTGTGGTTTCTTCTTTTAGTGCACTACACAGACATATTCCGGGGGATGCGAGAAAATCTCAGTGCGCATGCGTAGCGTAGTCATCTGACGGGTGAGCGCTGTGGACGCTTCGCGCTGCCGCTACACCGAGGGCCACCGCCGGAGCACAGAGCGGGACACAGGCTGTCCCCTGCAAGAATAAAACACTTCATCAAACGGAGAGTTAGCAACGAGACGAGCCGGAGGTTTGGAGGTGTGCATGCGGTGAAGTCTCTCCTGAAATGTAGCCAGCGGCAGGGTGAGTGTGGGTCGTTGTGATCGCTCGGTCGCTGCATGGCTCTTCACAGGGATGCCATGAAAATCAGAACAGCCGACTGAGAGACCGCTGCTCCTCGCTATCACAGACACAGCGGCGGCGGCGGCGCCGGTGGTGGTGGTGGTGGTGGTGAGCGATGGATACTGGTGGAAAGATCCACATTAGGTAGCGTTTACGAAGACCCAAGGAGAGCTGCACGTCTCTGTTGCACAGTTTAGTCGCCGCCGGAGCTGTCTAAAGGATGGATTTCACCCTGCTCCGGAATATCATCAGCAGATACGTAAGGCCCCCCCCCTCCCGTCTGTCAACACTGTCACAACTGTAGCTCTGTGTGTATATCCTGTATATAATGCATGTTTCATCTTTCTATTTCTATTGCATCTATGAAATGAGTTGCAGATTGGATTGCACACCACCCTGCGGGGGGTGGGGGTGGGGGGGTAAACACGTTGCTCGTCTGCAATGATAAACATTTCACTCCAGCTGCTTTGGCAGGCCATTGACTGTGGGCTTTACAATGTTTTTTGTGAGGCTGAATAGGGAATGTGCCAGTGGCTACAGATGCAGTGACGGCTGGTGAATGTGTAGAATAGAAATGAACTTGGCTGGCCCACTTAAGTTGTTTTAGTGAACTACAACATGCTTAAACTATCTCATGGCTTCCAGTTGCCCTGGTCTGCATAGGCAATAAATCCCAATACAGACTTGAGAGGCCTTTGTAGAGACTCTTTCTGCTGCGTTAGTTTGTGAACTGGTCTCACTTCCAGCCTGATGGAGCAGAAAGTTGTGCAGGTTAAAATAGAGGTGCTCAGTAAAACTCACTCTCACTAAAAGACAGAGTACAGCAGGGCCACTTCATTATCTTTAATTGGTGATGTAGTCTCTCTGTGAGCAGGAAATATCCACATCATATCAAAGCGGATGATGGTGAGCTATAACTGTGTTACTGGATGGTGTGGTCTGTACAGGCCGGCGCCATCAGCAGCTTCTGATTATCTTCCAGTGCAGGAAGCAGCTGGCTTGTGGGCAGCTGAATTGAAGACAAGAAAAAAAAAAGTGTCTAGTAAGAACCAACTCTGACAGGGGGCCCGGTGATGTTCATCAGACTGGGCACCTCTGGAGTATCGACACATCTGCTGCATACAGTCTGCGACCCTTTAACCTGACCTTAAAACTGGCTCAGGTGCTTTGAAGATAACTATCTGTCTGTGCGCAAGGGTGCATGCTTTTGTGTGTGTGTGTGTGTGTGTGTGTGTGTGTGTGTGTTTCTGATTCGTCAAGATTGTATTGTACACATTAGTGTGCACTGTGTGTGTATTTGTGTGTGCAGCGGGCAGGTGACAGTGTGTAGGGAGCTTGACGGATGCTCCAGCAGGGCTAATATCAGGGGAAATCAGATCCACCACGGAGGCGGAGAGGAGGAGGAGGGAGGGCTGGGGTTATTGAAGACGCCCCTCATCTCTCACCCTTTTCCCTTTGCATCCTCACTCCGCAACATTATGAAGTAGACAAGGAATTAATCATTAATTTAACTATCCACATATTGATTTGGAATTGGACAGATGGTTGACGTATATGTGGGCCTGTGTTGCTTTGCGAATCACCCTCTGTTAACCCTGCCGTATTCTGAACAGCTGCTCCTTAGTGAGACTATGCAGAAGAACAAACATTACATCATGCAAGGTTGCGTGTGATAAGCACGACGTCCAAGCCTTTTCTCTGGACAGAGAGCAGTTAACTCACATCAAGGTCACTATCCAAATGTAACCAGCCTCCAACGCCTTCATACGTTTATCAAAAAAAAGAAAGAAAAAAAAATGCAGAATTTGTAAATCACCTTGAGCCATTAAAGGATATACGTCTGATTTAGTTCACTCTACTCCACTGGGCAAGTTTATGAGCCTTTCACTTCATATCTTGTTCCCTTATTATCACGCTGTCACTGACTTGTGGTTTGTCCTTGACGTATTTTTATGCGAGGGTCTGACTTAAACAAACATGAACTAAACAACTCGAACTAAAAAGTACTGTAGACACCCAAAAAAGAAATTTAATCATAAAAGACAACAGTCTTTGTTATGACCTGTGTTCACATGTTTATTACTAAACCTACATCTTGACCACTGGTGCATCAGCTTTCACTCTGCAGCGGGAAACTGTTTTGCCTGATAAACTTTATTGTTAGCTGCAGACAGTTATTCAGATGTATCCAGTGCAGCACTTTATAATGAGAAGGAAATTAAATTTTCTCAAGGCGGTGCATTCTGTCCTGCTCATAAGTCTGTTTTCTAACTCAAGAAAAATCGCTGGTGAATTGAGCCTTTACAGTTCGGTAAATAGTTTTTGTAAAGAAAAATATGGTGTCATGGTGTTTTGCAGTGCATGAAGTTTAAATGGGACATTTTGTTGCGTAATAACCTAAATCTGTTCAACTTTTTTCTCTCTGCTGGAATAAAAGCTATGCTAAGCCCTCATGCAATAAGATATACAGTATAATAGGAGTGTGTGTATGTGTGCACTCTTGGTATGTCAGCTGACCCAGGGCCACGAAATGGCAGGAAGAGATTTTTATTTATAATTAATTTATCTGGTAAATGACCTCCAGTGGTTTAAACAGATAATTGTGTGTGCGTGTTAGTGTGTGTGTTAGTGTGTGTGTGTGTGTGTGTGTGTGTGTGTGTGTGTGTGTGCGTGTGCGCGTGTTGGTCAGTGCATTTGTTGCAAGTGTCTCCACTCCCCTCTCTTCCGTGCCCTTTTTGTCGTCTGGTAGTAATAATAATAGCGATGGCGTTATGCCTCAGACAGGCACAAAACGTGAGAAATGTATGAGGTCATGATCTGGATAAGAACGATGCTTATATGTGGGGGATGTTGAAAAAAAAAAAACCTAATACCTTATAGGAACTTCAATATATCCTCTTATTTGTACAGCTTACCTTTTATGTCATGTAATGGTCTCTTGTGATAACAGCATTTTGATCTATATCAGCCTCGTGGCCACTACGCTCTCCTGCCTTCAGCTTGATTTACCCTTGTCCCCCTCTATCCTCACCCTCCTTTACATCTTATCTCTGAATGTGTAACTGTTATTCTTGCAGAGACCTCTCACAACCTCAGCAGATAAAAGAGAAAGGCCAGCGATGTCTGCCTTTGATCAAAAAGGTGGCAGCAGGTCCCGGAGTGCTGAAGGGCTTTAGAAAGGTTTCTAGCAACTTTACAGCTCTTTGAGTCCCCGGGCTGGTGTTGAAAGGCCGAACACAGCCTGCTAGATTACTGTTTACCACAGTGGTTCGCACTGCTACAAACAGTTAAGGGCAGTCTATTCCTGTCCCCTGCCCCCCTTAGAGTTGGGGCCCCGGAGGAGAGACAGAGGCTGTAGGTGAGAAAAACACAGAGGATTTGTGTTTGGGCCGAGCTTTGCCCGCTGGCCAGCCTGTATATCAGACACAACAGCCGTGCATTGGCGTGCTGCTTCGTAAGAATGATTTCTGTTTCCCACAGCGTGTCCCTGAAGACAGACGTTTCATTAGAAGGCACAGTTTCGAGCCTGTGTTAGCATGTTGTCGGCGCTGAAAGCAGACAAGATGAGAAAGAGGGTTTTTTAGGATGCAGATTACAGTGGTGGGAGAAAAAGGAGAGAAGAGGAGGACGGGAGAGGAGAAGTAGCACAGCTGGATTAAAGACTTATGTAACAGTTGGATCACGGCAAGTCAAGTGGGAGAGGGAGCTAGGGCAACAACGGAATATAAATTTTGTCATTTTAAAGTAATCTCCTAATATTTATCCTTTGATTTTGTTGCAGATATACAGTTATTTGCGTCATCAGGGGTCTGGTGGCTTTTGTCATCAGTGTCAGCTGAGGAGATAGTGTCTACTGGCTGAAGGTCACTACTTTTTCCAAATTTTCAAACCAAAATACTGCTACGTCTGTGTTTTCTGTCTGCACCTGTGAAGCATTTTCCCCATAATATTATTCTCTAATAAATAATTATAACAGCTAATGGCACTTACATTCCCTTTGAGCTAAGTTCCATCTCCTTACTTAATTAGTTTCTTCCTCGCCGCTGCTTTTGATGTTTTTTTCTTTCATTCTACTTTGTTCCAGAAAAAAGGATTTTTAATAAGTCCTAGCTGAACCAAATAAAAGCACCAAGGAGATCCTGGGGATATTGTCTGGAATAGTAATACTTACATATTTTCCTTAAAATCTCATAATATCTTGTCGAATCCAGTTTCACTGCATTAAATTAAGGAGAAAATGCGACGCATTTGATCTTCAGTCTATACATAACAAAGCCTCCGTGTGAAGCTGTTTCTTTCTGTTATGAACTTGCAGATGTAGCATAGCTGCCGGCATACTGTGTTGCTATGGTGATTAATGGCAAATGAGTAGCAGTGGAGTGCATATTGAACAGGTAGCCTCCTTCCTTTTTAGCTGATCAAGGTCTCCAGGCTCCTTTTATCTTTGCCCAATGCTATGGCAGACTTCCCGAGCTTCTACCAATAAGTTATTGCATTTCTTTCAACATTCCTACCCAAAATTTACACAGAGAGGGTTTGATAAGCAATTATGCTACTTTCTCTGATCAGATCAGTGAAACTTTGCTCATACATTCGGATACACAAACAGGATTAGGTCGTGCCAGCTATTCATAAATTCATTACTAGGTTTGTGTGTAAAATCCTTATTATTAAGTTCTTTGTAACTACTAGCTAGTTGCAGTTGTGTAATGTTGTAAAGTATAAATGAAAATAATCAGTTATTTATACTGGAAACTCACCTATCCAATGCTATTCAACTAGTTATTTTGCGTAATGTTTTGTTATTTTGGGGATATTTGTGTTATTATGTCATTATGAAAGAACAATTCATGAAGGGTCCATTCAACTTTTACCTTTCAATCTAAACTGGTCATACTGTATATTAGCGAGCGACATTGGCTTTGTCAGTTAGCCCAGTTAGCTAGTCTACAGTCACACCTGGTAGTTAGGGGCCATAAATATTCACAACGACTAATGTGTGAGAACTATGTGAGAACTGTTTTTTTCGTACATTTAGGCTCTGAACATACAAAGAACAGCCACAACCGGCCACATGGCTGTTACTGTTTCAGAAACATTTGCACCTTCATATTTTAAATTGCTCTCAATAGTAACATTTTTCCAATTATCATTTTCTATATTCTCATAATGGTGGCTGTTAAATTGATAATCTACTCAAATGTATCACATCCTGCACATGGGTGTTGTGTAACCATGTTTGTATGTTTCTACATCCTCTGTCCAGCTGACATGAGCAGTTCATTAGGGAAGAGTTCAGTCAGGGGAATTTGATCTGTGAGTTAATGAAGGATACCTGCTCAACATGCTGTGTGCCTCTGCAGCACAGCATGGTGTGACGGTGGAGGAGGGATGAGACATGATCATTTTAATCAAGCCGGCTAATGGTGTATACCTTTTATTACACCTCTGTGGTAGAAAGGACCCACATCATGAAGACAGCATGGATAGATCCTGGCGGTACTGGGGTCAGGGGTCACTTTTCCACTATGAAGATTAACCCATCCATAGTCCTGTAAAAGGCTATGGAGCAATGCATCTGTGAATGCTAGGCACGCCACGAGAGAAAGCCAGAACTAGAAATAGTAAAGCAGCATTTCAGATGTTAAAAATAGCAGACCTGCATCTGTTCTCTCTCATGAATTCAGAGTTTAAACAGCTGAAAAACATCCAGCCAAGAGAGTGCACCATTGTACAGTTTGAAACATAAAAGGAAAAGTTGCAGTGGTGGGACGTTTTCTGTTATCAAATCCATCCTGTCATTGTTGATGATTGATGTAAGACCAGCCTCTCTGTGAGGAGGCTGTTTCAGTGTTGTTAATAAAGACAAAGCCTCCATGTCCTCCAACCAACCAGCCAGCCACTTTGTCTGATGGAGCAGTAGAATGAAAAGGGAACAGTGGGCCGGGGGTTGATACGGATCAGTGAGGATTAATGATCAGATAACTACAAACCACAATGCAATCTCTCTGCGTCTTTCTCCATCCCTCTCCCACAGTCACCATGTCAGGGTGTGACACTCGCTAAGAGAGGAAATAGTGCAGATAGAGTGATGACGGGATAAATGATCAAATCAGGGAAATGCGTATTTAGGAGAAAAAACTAAACAGAAGTAGAAGTGGAAAGAGGTGGATATTATGTTGACTTATATGTAGATGGGAGATATGGTTGAAACTGCTATAATATTTATGAAAAAATATTTCCAGAAATGTTGTATACCACAACATGGATCAAATGATGATCCACCGTTGCACTGTATGACACCAAACATGTGTGTAAAACAAAAATCAATCTCAGTAAATAATTGTTACTAAAAGTTACACTTTGCTCAAAATCACTCATTTAAGACAGTAAATCATAATGTTCAATTTCTGCCTAGCCCACCTGTATGTAAAATATGGTTTTCTTTGTGTGAGGGGTCATTTAAAGTCATCATTTAATTGATCTTTTTCATTTAACATCCTCTCTCCCTGATATAATGCATTTGTTATCAACTTGTGTTGATTAATTATTTTAACAATATGACCAGTTTGTTTTGTTCTGGAGTAGACTGTATGTTGATTTGCTGGTTGAGCATCTGTTCTAATATTATTGCTTGTTGTCACTATCCTCAGTTTGTTTTATGGGATTCAGTTAGAGTAGTTGTGTTTTATAGGAAACTGTGGATGTTGTCCTTTAGTAACAGATTCATTGCGCTTACTGTTAAGTTTGTTTATTGTCCAACCCTAGATAAAGAGCCTGTGTTTTTACTGCACACTTGATTTGATTATTTATAACTGAAGATGTTGTCAGAGCAATAAACAGTTTTTAAAGAGGCAATGTGTGAGAATTAGCCAACTGTCCAGTTCATACTCCAAACAAATAGGGGGCAGCATATTGCCAAAAAGCTGCGGTGTCCACACATATCATAAGAAACAAGGAAATGCAGTCTTTGGTCCCTCTTCCGTCCTCTCCTTCCCTTGTGGTCATTGGACGTACTGGGACAACGTTAACTAACGTTAGTGACGACCAAGACAATGTCACACCCAGTCTGCCCAGTCAGACAGGACAGATGTGGTGGTGGCAGGAGACGAGGACGAACCACGAGAGGTTGAGGAGCATCAGGGAGAGCAGCAGCATCAATAGCTGAGCTTGAGGAATGTCGTTGAGAGCGGAAAGCTGCAACACAGGTTTATAGTCAGTTCCTAATACTCAATTCTCTCACGTTGGACTGAGGGCAGATTAGACGCAACAGTGCTGACCTAATATTGCTTCTTGAGGTACAAAGACGAGACCGCATGCTAACTTCAATAGATGTCCGTGCGACACAACACATAGACGTCTTTGACAAAACGTCAAAACTGTTATTTCCTCACATTCTGTTGATAATCTTAGTTAATTTTTTAATGTCCTAAACTAAAATACTGACATATTGCCTCTTTAACATGATAATTTTAGCTAGCTAACATGATGTTAGCGCGCATTATTTAAGGCATGTTTGAAGAACAGGATCCAGGGAGTTATTTTTGACCTTCTACTGACACAGTTTTGACTTGAGACCAGTGAACATGACACTCTATATCTCTACAACAGATTGCATGTATTTTTAACAGTTTGTTTTGGTCATTTACATTCCCTTTACAAAGGAACTTGTAAGTGTAATCTGCCTTGGTTTTACTCTTTCTTTCTGTCATTATGTGTCATATTCTTCTGTCCCCCTGCGACTCCTGCCCCTGCTGCTTGCTCCCCCTCTGTCTGCTTCTCTTTTTTCCGCCTCACTTTCCATCTCTCTCTTTCTTTCCATTTCACTGTATCTCTCTGGGTCATGTTGCCCTCCTAATGTTTTGAAGGGGTCTCAAGCCGGCTGACACTGTTGGCTTCAAGTCTATTTTTATCCCCCTGCTAAGCGCCTGTTGATCACAGTGGATAAGTTTAGATGTGTGACTCGGAGCTTTTCACTATTGTGATTTGCTATTTTTTCCTGCAGATTTCAGTCAGGAAAAGTTAAGTAGCCTTCGTTTGAGCTTGTGTCCAAACTTATGCTTGTTAAAATTTATGGATTTCGACTACAAGGTTACTGGGAATCAGTGTAACAAGATTAGAGTGTTAAATTTACATCATGTGGACTCTTAACACAAAGACATTAAAAGTTCTGCTCATTGGCAATGATGAGCTATATCTCTGCCAAAATGTTGAGGACATTTAAAGCAGCGAAGCGCTGCTTCCACTGAGGTGCTTGTTCCAGAACTTTTCTGCTAATGGTCAACACTTCTGATTTGAGCTGTGTCAGGCAGACTGCTTTGCCAAAGGCTACGCTCACACTGCCCACTCAGGCCAAAGCATTAGGAGCCATGTAGGAAGCCAGATGGAAACAAACAGCTGAATGTTGTGGTCGCTTCACTCTTGTTTTTTTCTTGTAGAGCACTTGTCCCACAATAGTTTTTAATGAAGGACACCTTGGAAAAAATATGTGCTGCGCTAAAATCCCAGAATGCACTGTGTTGGTCCCCGGGGGGCTACTTAGACATAATATAGATGAGAGATGAACAGAGATGGAGGTTTGCATGCACACGATCCAATATGTATTCATTATTTTGTATCTAGACATTAGATTCACAGAGTTGCGTGTTGTTGTGGACCTGTGCAGAGGAAAAAGAATAATGAGCGGCTGCAGTGAAGTGCAGATTGCAGAGGGGTCCTGCAGGAAGAATTGAGAAGATAAATGACAAATCCACACTTGTGTGACTCAGAGCTGATCCCACCTACACACATCAACAAACATACGCTCATCCTTTAGTCGGCCCTGTCTTGTCTGCGCGGTTGTTTGTTAAAAGAAGTTATTGAAGTCGTGTAACACAGTCTTGTGTAACATTCTGTTTCTTTATCGCAATGTTAAATCCAGGACAGTGTCTGTCTAAGCTGATCGAAATTTTGAAAGGAATTAATCATTAATAACATTTTCATTATAATTGATATTACGTCTGTTTCATTGATTTGATTTATTTCATTGAGGAATAAATCGAAACTAGTTGTTTAGTGGCCGTATACCAATCCAACTTTTTCTCTCTCAATACTAAGTGGTAAATGGCGTACACTTATCTAGTGCTTTCCTAATCTTATCAACCACTCAAAGCACTTACATGCGACATCCACCCATACACTCACACATTCGTACTTTCCATACACACACTCACACATACCGACCTCAAATACTGATTCCCAGACCTCAACTCAGTATCTTCTGATGCAGGGTACTGATCTTTTTCACAATCTATATACCACATTGCGTGGAACTCATTGGAATTATTTTGTATTTAAAATGAGGCCACAATTACTGTGAGACTAAATTAGTGTAATTAACTAAGAAAACGTGATGTTGTGGATCGGCCACATCATGGCCAATACCCGATCGGTTTAAAAAGGTCAGTATCGGCCCCACACTACTGATCTGATGCATCCGTGCATCTTTACTATTTTGTGTGATCTCAAACAGAAAACCAGGAAAACCCTCACATTTGAGAAGCTAAAACTAGTAAATCATTGACATTTTTGCTTAATAAGGAATTGATGGATTATCAGTATAGTTGGCAATTGACTATTCCCCTAATCCTTTCAGCATTAGTGTTGCTATTGCTGAGAACAAAATACAAAATTGTACATCCTATAAAATTTGGTATATTAGCTCTGTGTGGCAGAAGACTCAACTTCGGATAATAATTATAAACTACAGATGTATAAATATGTAGCAGACAATGTATTGTTCATACTGTGTCAGTCTGCATTTGGTAAAAGAATGGTTTATAGAAATTTTGGTATGAGTGTAAAGTGTTGGTGAGGGTTGGTGACATTAATTTTAAATTGAATCAATGTGGTTATAAAAATACAAGTCAGGTAATAGTAAGTAGGTCATGAATTGTAAGTGAATGCAGTTGAACAGTGTGATTCAACCCATTTCTTCCTCTCTACCTGTTTTGCTATTTATATCTACAGTATATATCATCTCTGTCTCCCTCAGTGTGTGGGGGAGGAGAACTGGGTGGACAGCCGGACGGTGTACATCGGGCATAAAGAACCCCCTCCGGGAGCTGAGGCCTACATCCCTCAGCGTTACCCCGACAACCGCATTGTCTCCTCCAAGGTGAGCGAGCCACAGCCCATGAGTCAGTGCCACAGCACTGTTCATCACCACGCTATTCCTTTGTTTCATATTCAGACAACCATGTAATCCCTATTGTGGCCATGTTTTTTAAGGATGACACATTTCGCTCTTCTCATGTTCATCAAGCTGTGCGTCAGCATTAGTCTTGCCAGAGGGATTGTTACGATGCACCATTGTCTCTCTCCCTGTTTTTATGTGTGTGGTAGTCATTTTGCTGTCACTCTGTCCCACAGTACACTTTCTGGAACTTCATCCCCAAGAACCTGTTTGAGCAGTTCAGAAGAATCGCTAACTTCTACTTCCTGGTCATATTCCTGGTCCAGGTGAGATTTTCATGAAAACTACGACCTGTTTGTAAATTTGTTTAATCCGAAAATACAGCTAAGGAAGGAAGTACTATCCTAGCTCTCCATTTGTTAAAACAAAAACAAAAAAAACTTCGTATGATCTCATGAATGGCCACTTTTGTGATGTAATGTTTTTCTTTCCTAAGTGAAACTGGCCCATGTTTATTTATAGTCCATGGCTTTGCATCAAGATATTTGTAGGGCAGCTGGAGAAGTTCAGACAGCTGAACGCTGGCCATATTTTTCATACATACAGTACGTAACCATGTAGTGTAGATGAGATTGCTGATTATTCTTTTTTGTAGTTTTTTGAAGAAAACTTAAAATTTACGAAGCTCAAAACTTAAACTTAAAGTTGGCTTTATTTGCTCTTGAATCTATGGAACCAGAAAATCTGATGAAAACATTTTAAACACAGCAGATGATTTGATTAAATTTACAGGACTTTACTTGGAACATCAGTGTCTGTACCAAAATTCAGTCAGTAAGTTTACTTGACTAACTTTTCTTATAGTTTCTCGTAGACTTTAATTGTGTAGATCTTTGAAACGGAGAAAAATATCATTCCATATGAGCCACAAACTGCCGTACATGACATTTTTGCATTTTCAGACGTTTCTTGACCCTCATAGCCTTAAATTAACTCATGGTTGGTTAAAGACCCTGCCTTCAATGTTTCACATTAAGAGTAATTATCCAAGATGAACAGTTAATTCCTGCACCTGTTCTTGAGGTTACCTGAATTACCAATATAATCTGAAATTGCTACCATGATATTATCCTGAAATGATGAGCGTCGTACTGCACATTGTCCGTCTGTCTAAATCCGAATCAAAGAGAAACACTACATTGCACTACATGCTGACGAACTCATCATCGATTTCTTTACTAGCAGTTTACCAGAATGCAATGCAGCCGCTGCTTGGGTCTTTGTGTGCTGTATGTTTTATCAGTAGCATGTGAAATACTGCACCCTCTTAATGAGACAAACTGGGCATGGCACACAGCAGCAGTGTTTGTGCTCCTTTTTTCTTTTTTTTGTTGACGGCAAAGTTCCTGCTTTGCTGTATTGCCCTCCTGTAAGTGCAGATGGGATACATAAAACAAGATTTGATTACTCTGATACTTTAACTTTGTGAGATTGGTGCTTGATTCCTTATTACAGAAGCTTTTCCCTGCTGCACTTCCTTACTCAGCGTTGCATTACTTGGCATCCTTTCCCCTCTCTTCTCTGTTTCCCCCCCCTCCCCCCCATCCCTTGCATCTTCCCCCCACTGTTCCTCTTTTCCTTGCAGCTTATCATCGACACCCCCACCAGCCCAGTCACCAGCGGCCTGCCCCTCTTCTTTGTTATCACTGTCACCGCCATAAAACAGGTAGGACACACACAAACATGCTCACATTTCCAGGAAATATTGCCTTCAACGATCATCCCCCTCACACACACTAACTCCCAGCCTCAAATATACACACAAACATACACAAACACACACACACACATACTCTCTCTCTCTCTCTCTCTCTCTCTCTCTCTACCAATCGGCTGCTCTATTATCTGTATATACGCATTCCTCTCTGAGCGAAAGGACATGCCATTGAATATGTGTGGTGATGTGAGAAATATGATAATGAATGGTCTCCTCTGTTAATCACTCTAGCTGAGTATCCCATGCCCCTGGGAGATGCATCCTCTCCACCACATCTCAGTACTGAGGGATGGGGTACTATCAGTGATAGATGAAGCTGTTCTGGCTAAGGAAGCCTGAGCTTTACTGGGACATAAATCTAAAACATGATGTGTTGGCTAGAAATCCAGGAAAGAGGTCACTAAGCTCAGGGAGCACAATGCTAATTAATTACAGCGTATGACTTTCACCTCTCCCCCTCTCTCTCTTGATCTCATGCTACGCTCTGGCCCTGATTCTCTCTGCACAATAATCTATATTTTGTGTTTCTACCCTGCCAACAAACACATTGGCTTTCTCTTCCTTCTCCCTCACAATCTCTCTCGCTGCATCCCTCTTTCTGCATCTCTCTCAGGGCTATGAGGACTGGCTCAGACACAAAGCTGACTGCTCTATAAACGAGTGTCCGGTGGACGTGGTGCAGCAGGGGAAGGTGGTGAGGACGCAGAGTCACAAGCTACGGGTAAGAATGGCCTCATTAGAGCAATATAGCACCTGAGGCCACAAAGCAACACCACTGTACTGCTGCATAGCTGACTTTTTCTATATCTGTCGCTCTCACTCCCCCCTTCTCTTCCTCTCTGCAGTCCTCTCTAACGTTGTTTCCTTCCTCTCTTGTTCTCTCTTTTCTTTCCCGCCATTAATTTCCCTGAAGTAGTAGTAGAGGAACAATCGGTGTCCCCTGGCACACCATGCAAGAGGTCCCTGGAGAATGAACAGGACTGATGTATTTCATGAGTTTGGATATTCCTGTCATCGCTCCCTTATGTTCTCCTATGTCATTCTGATGCAACAGTAGATCACTGTTTGGTCGTGTGGCTCAGTCTAATTCCTGGATATGTCTTATATGACTGAAATTTAGCATTAAATGAGTTATGGTAAGGGGTAGGGTTAGCATTGTTCTACGCACATGTGTAAAACAAATCGTTACTTAGTAGGTGGCAGTGTCATGAAAAACTAGAGTCCTACAAATGTCCTGAAACTGCAGCCTCCTCTACTGGAGAGACTCAAAGCGTGTTGGCTCCAGTGGTAGATGGATGTGACATTTGGAACTAAACTCTTGGACCTAAAGCATTAAAACACACTCACAGTTACCGTGTGTAATATCGGTTGATAACCAGGACCGAAGTCTTAAAGGAAAAGGCTGGTGTTACCAGCCAGCGCTGGACTTTAGGGAATTTTTAGAAATTTGGTGCAAACATTCACCTGGACTGAAGAACGAAGTGATTTGATTTTGGTGGTCATAGGTCAAAGGTTAGGGTCACGGTGACATTTTGTAGCCTTATTCTGATTTGTTGGTTTGTAGCCTCATTCTGGTTGGGTGGGGGGTTTGTAGTCTAATTGGTTCATTTGTAGCTGTATTCTGATTGGTCGGTTTGCAGACGTGTTCTGATTAATAAAATCAGAATGTGGCTACAATCCGACCGATCAGAATACAAATCCATCGGTCGGTGCCGTTCTCGTGAACACAATATCTCAGTGATGCCTTGAGGGAATTTCTTTATGGCTTCATCTAAATTGGCTACAAATAAATGAAAAGAAGTTGGAGTTGTTTGTGGTCACTATCGGTCCATATAAATTCTACCGTGGAAATGAATGACTCCAACGGTGTTCATTTTCAGGCAATGCTGCAGATTGAAAGGATGATAAAGAGATGATAGAGTAGAGGAAATAAGACACCCATTAATGTAGTTTTATTTACAGTAGTCATAGTCCTGGTACCAGATGCAGGATTGAATGTCAACATTTCTGTTGAAAAGCAAGAACCAGTTTCACTGAGCTTGCATGTTGCTGCAGAAATCTCTCTCATATCATCCCAGCGTGAATGAAAACAGAGGTGCTGCATAATGTGAATGTCTGGCTCAGCATCTCCTATGTAAATGTATAGTATATTTCAGATTTGTTTCCCCATTGTGTGAAGAGGGTATTTAAAAGGTGCTGGTGGGTCTCGTTTCTGCTGCGTCTGCTGCTCCTGTCGAGTGTGTGGGATGTAAAGGGTCATCTCAGAATGAGGCTTCGACACAGCTACACAGCCTTAAAGGTTACAGAGTGTTAGTTCATGTTACCATAGTAGTAGTTTTCACTGAATTTGATTAATCAGGACAGACATTTTACATTCACATGTAAAGAAGCTCTCCTTCTGTCTGTTTTGTCTCAATCTGTCACTGTCCCCGTCTTTCTCTCACTTAGTCCTTTCTTTCTTCCTCTCTCTCCATCTGTCTCTCCGTCTTTTGCATTTTTTTTCTCTACCAAGGTTTCTCACTTCTGTAGATCAAACAGAGAGGATTAGAGTGTGAATTGGGAGCAGGAATAATGATGAATATATTAATCATGCAAAATCAGAGAGCGTGTGTCATGTGTATGGTCACCGTGGAGATGGGATTTATCAGAGCTTAAGCCTGCTCCGCTCGCATAATCTGTTATGCAACTTCTTAATCCTTTGGAAAAAAAAAAAAGGGATGTTAAAGGATGAGCAGACGATTACCCGCAGGTCTGTCTGTGTGTCTTTTACTCTTTGTTTCTGTGAACCTCTTGTCAAAATACTTACAAAAATTGCGGGGTGTGTGATGTGCCTGTCCTGCTCCGTCAGGTGGGGGACATCGTTATTGTGAGGGAGGACGAGACTTTCCCCTGTGACCTCATCCTGCTCTCCTCGAGCCGTCATGATGGGACCTGCTATGTCACCACCACCAGCCTGGATGGAGAGTCTAGTCACAAGGTGCCAGGACTAGTGCCTGATTTTTAACTATAATAATGGTTTTTTTCACTTAACCTTAAAGTTACCATATTTAAATCCCTAAAAAGAAACACCTAAAGGTTAACATGGGTCTTTCAAATGTCTGGGAAATTAAACAGCTATATTAAGGCCTTCTAAAATGCTAAAATGTCCAGCATTTTTTTCATCAAATAATGCATTCCTACTCTTGAAATAACATTAGTATAATGGCATTACCAGCATTGTTACACAGTGTTTTATATACTTACATATAGTGGGAAAACCTTTTTTATGTCAGTGACAACAAAAGAAAACAACAGCACTGTCGCCAGGCATTATGTGTTATTGGGAAGTTAGTCTTTCTTCTTCTTCTTCGTACTTATATAATGCTATACAATAGTTTCACTAAGCACATTTGGATTTTACACTATATCTTACCTGTTTACGGTTTGGAAATTTTCAGTTCCCTCCAATATGTTCATTTAGAAACTGACAGTTTTGTGGTTTTGGCTCCAGATTTTAAACTGATCTGGATTGATAAATGTTTAGTAATTTAATCTTTTAGATTGACAGATAATTAATCAGCAATATTCACCCCAACCAAGGAGGTTAGGTTTTCACCCGTGTCTGTTTGAGTATTTATTCTTCAGCAGTATTATGCAAAAAGTGCCAAACTGATTTGCATGGGCCAGGGAAGAACACATTAAATTTTGGTAAAGATCTGGTTAGGGGCAGATCCAATTTTTTTTATAATTTTCCTTAACATTGCAAGATTTTTGTCAATTTTTCAGGAAATAGTTTATGGATCTAAAAAAATCAGAAATATTTATGGTGTTGACATCTATGACTTTGTACAGTTTGGTGCAGATCCAGCTAATTATCTGGATCTGACAGACAATACAGGCTCTAATGAGCGCCCTTCTAGTCTGAAGATGTCACCTTAGTATTTTTCACTTTTCTGACATAATGGCAAAATATAAATTGATTAATGAAGATAATAATTGGCAGAGTAATGAAAAGAATAATTAGTTGCAGCCTTACAATTTTCAATCAAAACATGCACTCAGACTCACAGAAGATGTCACACACCACGTTTCACATTTTCACCTCTCTGATGTTCATCGGTGTCGCTCACATGACCATATGCATGGCTGAGCATACACACACACGCACGCACACACACATATCCCACAGTGTAGCGAAGAGTACTCCACCCACCCTCCTCATACATGCCCCCGGGGCGACCTCCCGCTGTGTTCACCTTCCCAGCATGCTCTCCTCTGCTGACCCGGGGAGGGCTTTATTAGCAGCTCACCTCCCTGGCTGTCCTGGTCATTTAGAAAACCTGCAGGAAGCCAGGCTGAGGAGTCAAATGAACCCTGCTCTCATTAGCGGCAATGGGTGACATTTTCCTCTGTTGTCTTCTTCTTCTTCCCCCTTCCTCCACCTTTCTATCTCAGACCTATTATGCTGTACCAGATACCATGGCCTTTAGAACAGAGCAGGAGGTGGATTCGCTACATGCCACTATTGAATGTGAACAACCGCAGCCTGACCTCTACAAGTGAGTCTGACACACACTCCCTGATGCATCTTATACACAGATCTGCCACCTCTTAGAAATGAATCTTCCTTTATTGATATGTCTTGATTTGATTTCGCTGTGACCTTTCACAGATTTGTGGGACGGATCAATATTTACAAGGACAAAGAAGAGCCTGTGGCTAGGTGAGTGTACTTTTTAATATACTTTTCCTTTAGTTTTGAATTTTTTCTCTGATTAAATAAATGTTTTTAATGGTGTTTTTGAAATAAATACAGCCAGGGCTTCTGTTTTATTCTTGCAGACCACTTGGGGCTGAGAACTTGCTCCTTAGAGGAGCCACACTGAAGAACACACAACATATTTATGGTAGTAAATTGCAGATTCACACTGCTTAACAGTTAAAGGAAAGGCTGATGTCATTATTGTCTTGGTAACTCAGTGTTTTCTCTCCTCTCAGCTGTTGCAGTCTACACTGGCATGGAGACCAAGATGGCGCTCAATTACCAGTCTAAATCTCAAAAGCGCTCCGCTGTAGAAAAGTATGTTTAATGTCTAAACTCCTCTCACTGCATAATTTAGAGTTGTTCTTTGTGGATTGGTTCAGGTTCCCGATCCATGACCCCAACCCTTGTCTCTCTGCAGGTCGATGAATGCCTTTCTCATAGTGTATCTGTGCATCTTAATCAGTAAAGCGGTGATCAACACTGTTCTGAAATACGCTTGGCAGTGGTCTCCTGACAGAGATGAGCCCTGGTACAACCACAGAACTGAGAACGAGCGCCAGCGGCACGTGGTCCGTTCATCAACCTCTACTTTGAAAACGCACCATTGCCGCCTAATCTCAAATCTCATTTTCTTAAAACTGCATCGCTGTTGTCTTTCTTCCTCCCAACCGCAGGTGATCCGAGCATTCACAGACTTCCTCGCTTTCATGGTCTTGTTTAATTACATCATCCCAGTGTCTATGTACGTGACGGTGGAGATGCAGAAATTCCTCGGCTCCTATTTCATCACCTGGGATGAGGAGATGTTTGATGAAGAGCTGGGAGAGGGCGCTCAGGTCAACACCTCCGATCTGAATGAAGAGCTGGGACAGGTAAATCAGCACACACACACACACACACACACACACACACACACAAACAAACATTTGCATACAATATCTGAATGTAAACTTTCAGCAGCCATGCCCTTACTCTACCCTTCCTCCCTCCCAGGTGGAGTATGTGTTTACTGATAAGACAGGCACTCTGACTGAGAACAACATGGAGTTTATTGAATGTTGTGTCGATGGGAACGTCTACATCCCGCATGCCATCTGCAACGGGCAAATCCTCAGCGCTGCTTCCAGTATAGACATGATTGATTCCTCACCTGGAGGATACAGGAGAGTAAGTCTGTATGTGTGTGTTTGTGTGTGTGTTTGTGTGTGTGTGTGTGTGTGTGTGTGTGTTTGTAAAGTAAAAAGGCTTCTAAATCCAGCCTGAATTGAAAATTGGCTGTACTAACTTGGCTACCGAATAGAGACACTTGCAGATTAACATGTCACATTTCAGGCAGGAGGGCCATTACAATAATTTCCACTGACATCTTAATATAAACAAATGTCTATTTTGCATTTCCCTTGCTGAAGTAAACGACCTCTACAGTATATCCAGTTCATGAAAACTTCATCATTTTCTTTGTAACCTCCATGTCTTACATGGGGAAAAAAGTCCTCTGTTACACAGAAAAGTGATGAGCTTTGTGTTTTTGGCAGCGGCAACAGCGATTTGTTTAGATTTAATAGAAGAAAAGTTGTGTAGTCAGCACAAGCAGCAGTCGCCACCACAGATGACCAGAGAGAAAGAGAAGTGCACTCCCTGCCAAAACTTAAATGGGTAGAAAACTTAAGCAAAGATTTGCATAGATATGCTGTGTTGTTGCTATGTTTTCAAGGAAATATAAATTAAAAAAATACCACAGCAGTGACTAAATAGCACCAAACTCGCATCCAAAATTACTGCTTGAAAAGGGAAAAAACGTATCAGGAAGTATTTTACTTCAGTGATGAACCTTTGGGATGAACTTAACTGTTGCCTGAATAAAATAGAGATTAAGTATTAAGTATGTTTCTGTATTTGTCTGCGTCTGCCTCGTAGGAACACGAGGATCTGTTTTTCCGGGCATTGTGTCTGTGTCACACGGTGCAGGTGAAGGAGGAGGAGACGGTGGATGGCATCAAGAGAGGCATCCACCAGGGCAGGCCCACTTCCTTCTACATCTCCTCCTCGCCGGATGAGGTGGCTTTGGTGGAGGGAATGAAAAGGTAAACACTCTAACACTCACTTTCAGCTGTGTTGCATTCTAGCACATCGATCCTTCAAATGCAAAATGTTCAGACTTTTTTTTGTCAATTTGAGAGTGTTTACATTCACATCAGATGAACTGTGAGAGAACTGTAACCTTTTACATTCATACTGCCCCATTTTTAGGAGACCAGGTAAATTCGTTTTTTTCACAACACATTAGGAAGAGTGATTTTAGGCAGTCAAGAACAACTTTGCTGTTTAGCCATTAAAGATAATTGTTCATTTACAATGTCCTAAAATTAGGGGAGGATGTATAAAAAGGGATACTAGCCCTACACTTTTTAACAAATGTAGATGTCAACACCTCATTATAGCACTAAAGGGTCACCGTACAGACATTGTTTCATTTTAAATTCAGTGAGATGGAGGGAAGAAGATCCAACGCATTGAAAAATGTCCTTGAATTCAGCCCAGTACGTCTTCTGCTGTGTTCTGCTGTCATTAGCTTTGTGTCAATAACACAGTCCCTTCATTGATTTCAATGAGACAACTGCGTTGCCAACAAAGAAACGCAGGGTCGTTCAACAAAAAAAGTTGGTCCTGGCTCAGCTTCTGCTGCAATGCCGTCTGGTAATAGAAATTATTGGCCAATCAAACAAGAGCACCCCTGGTAAAATACTTTCTACCCTTAATGCCCGAGGTGGAGGAGGAGATGATTGCTGCAGTAAAACTTTGACAGAGTTGTATCGTCCTTCTTTAAACCGCTGTGCAGTGTTTTAGCTTCTGTTTAGCTTTAAAATTGTTGTTGGTCGTATTTCATCTTCTCACCAGTACCTGTAGCAGTGCTGGTGAAAACTTACTTTTTTAATTATTTTTCAACACAGTGCTATTTTCAGTCTGAACGTAGCTTTAGAAAGATGTGTGAGCGGTCACGTGGTCAATCACGAAACTCGAAAGCAATCTCACGTATTGCTTTCGCAGATGTGAAGCACTTAAGATGGCGTATGTGTAAGCTGTGCTCCTGTTACACTGAATGCGTCAGAACACCTGCAGCCTTTCCAAGTGTGATAGAAATGAGTACTACTGCTCAGTGTGTATGGATACCTTCTGTCAGACTGTAATGAATCATTCCTCCGTCACTCTCGTTGCCAGGCTGGGTTACACCTATCTGAGGCTGAAAGACAACTACATGGAGATCCTCAACAAAGATGACGAGATTGAAAGGTTGGTCTGCTAAGTGTCCGTTGTGGTTACACCACAGGAGATAAAGCAGGAGTGAGTCGGTTGATGGGAGCTGCGCTCGTACATCATCTGCCTGGAAGGAAGCAGCCATTCGGATTGTGTTTCGTGTTGGACAGAGGTTACACAAAACTACAACCGCAAAAGACTGGGCAGAGAGTTGTTTTTAGAAACTGCTCAATCAGATCAAAATGCTCCAGATGATCAGTAAGAATGAAAGGCAGCAAGATTCCATTAGAGGGTAGCTTTGTGGAAAGTGTCTAATGTTGTGATCCGTAGGAAGTGTTCATGTAACCGTCCTCTCTCTCCATCACTCTCTGCAGTGGTCTGTCAATAGTGAGCTATTTTAAGGAAACAGGGAGCGGGAGAGGGGAGGGAGTGTAACCAGTGATGTGAAGACTTGCAATAGAAAGGCAAAAAGGTTCTAGAGTATTCTCACACTTGCTGTTTTAAGCCTTTATAAGGAAACTGAATCTTTGGGCCCAGTACACAAACTACCACACCAGTCGAAAACCTACTTGATTGAACACTATCAAACTTTATTGTATTATTGTCATGTTATTGTAATATTGAAGGTGGCATTTGAAGCCAGACAAGCACCTTTTTTCAAAAGTCAGATAAAATCAATCAATACCTGACTGCGTTCTGTTTTTTATCGTACCCTCTTTTTTCACATCACCACATTGGGGTCTGCACAAGAACAGACTAGAGCTTGACCAGAAATTAGAATATGTACTTACTACAAATTAATCAAAAATCTCCTGTCGACATATTTCACTTCATTTGCAAGAGTGTTAACAAAAGTGAACCCCCCAGTGCTGTCTCTCCTTCAGGTTTCAGCTGCTCCACGTGCTGAACTTCGACTCCGTCAGGAGGAGAATGAGTGTCATAGTCAAGTCAAGCTCAGGTAAGAAGGACTTTGACACAGAAGTGAAACAGAAACCAAAGCTATGTTCATGCATTTTACGAAACTAGAACAGTCTTGCAGTTTGTTAAAAATGTTTTTTGGTGTATATGTTGTTTTGGGGCTCTCAGGAGAATACCTGCTCTTCTGTAAGGGCGCAGACTCGTCCATTTTTCCACGGGTGGTGTCTGGGAAGGTGGAGCAAGTGAAAGCCCGGGTGGAGCAGAACGCTGTCGTAAGTGTAAAGAGATTAAGCAGTGTAAATATATAATGTGTTTGATATTACATCACATCAGTCCAGTTTTAGTATAAATATCATTGACTGGTAATTTAAGGGCAGTAATGTATCCTTACAAGCTTCTGCCTCATGAAATATGAAAAGAATTTCAGAAATATAAGTTTCAGTGACTCATGATAACTTCAATGCTCCTGCAAAGACAAAAATTCAGCAAAACATTGAACACTTTAGAAGCTCAAACTTAAAAGCTCAATTTAAAGTTAATTTAGATTTTTTTTAAGTCAGAGTAAAAGGCATCCATCGGCATCTTAAAGAAAAATTAATATTTAAAAAAGTCACTGTATGCTACCTGCCCAGGACCAAATAGCAGACAAAGTTAGTGACTAGCTGGTGAGCGTGGTGAAGCATTTAGTAGTTAAAGAGTCAGATGTTTCCCTCAGGAGTTTTGAACATCAAAGCAGAGCTTACAGGAGATTAAATAATGGACTTACATTGGGTGAATACAGCAATAAATGAATACTAATGCTGCTCTGTGGCAACTGGATGTGTAAAAAAAACACAATTATCTTTGACAAACTTAGTTAGGGTCACGTGACATGGTTGCATATGAAATCACAGATCCAGTGTCTCTTCATCTCTCACTGTGACACCAGGAGGGGCTGCGCACTCTCTGCGTCGCCTATCGACGGCTGTCAGAGTCAGAATATGAGGCGGCATGTCATCACCTGACCGAAGCCAAGATGGCCCTGCAGGACAGGGAGCAGAGGCTGGCACAGGCCTATGACATCATCGAGAGGGACTTTGTGCTTTTGGGTGCTACAGCAGTGGAGGACAGGTTGGTCACTGTGGAGGGGTGGGGGGATGGGGATGGGGTTGGGGGGGTGTGGAAGGAAAAGATTTAAAAGCAGTGAGACAGAAGGGAAGATTAATGAGTCATGAAGTCGTCCTCAAAGTGTTATCATGACTCATGAGGCCAAAAAAGATTCAGCCTGAGCTCAGAGAGGTGACTTACTACTAAAACTAATACAGTTTGGTTCCTTTCTTCACTATGCTGTGATACCAAATGTGTTTGTCCTCTGACAAAGTAGACCTCAGTATTGACCCTAACTGACCGACAGTTTGACTGCCTAATAGATAAAGTGGTGATGAGCAGGGACAGGGGTGGTCGTGCATTGATAAGTTGTCACCAGTTGGTAATTGATTGAAGTTCTGATGGATGCTCTAACCTACCCGACTGCAGGCTGAAACTCTCATTGACTTATTGATGTGCAGGCTCCAGGAGAAAGCTGCAGATACCATTGAGTCACTGCACAAGGCTGGGATGAAAGTTTGGGTCCTGACGGGAGACAAGATGGAGACGGCGGCGGCTACCTGCTACGCCAGTAAGCTGTTCCGTCGAAGTACGCAGATCCTGGAGCTGACCAAGAAACGCACAGAGGAGCAGAGTCTGCATGATGTTCTGTTCGAACTAAACAGGACCGTTCTCAGACAACGCTCTATTTCTGGGTATGAGACACTGCATGTGTATATCTAACACATCAATCAACAGTGTATGTACACTTTACTTTTGTTCAAATCAGAATTTCACGACCACACACATTGACAATTGGTTGTGTGTACATAAGTCCTCCTTTTGATTGGTCTGTGATCATTTCTTCCAGGTTGTCGGTAGACTGTCTCGACTTTGGCCTGATCATCGACGGGGCCACTCTGTCTGCCGTATTAAAGCCTAATCAGGAGAGTGCAGGCCACGGCAACTACAGAGAGATCTTTCTGGAGATCTGTCGCAACTGTAGTGCTGTGCTCTGCTGTCGCATGGCACCACTGCAGAAAGCACAGGTGACAGAACTGCACTTCCTTTTTTTACCAATATACTCCAGGCACCTTCCTAAGTGATAAATGGTTGTAGTGATTGAAATGGGGTTTTTGTTTCTGCAGATTGTGAAACTAATTAAAGCTTCCAAGGAGCACCCCATAACCCTCGCCATCGGTGATGGAGCCAACGATGTCAGCATGATCTTGGAAGCACATGTGGGCATTGGTGAGCTGATTTCACTCCTCTAATTAGTGGCTAATTTGGCAAATCATCCATTAAAATATGAAAGACATTGTTTCTGTTAGAGCCTGAGTTGATTTTCAAAGCTTTTTCTGACATTGTTATTGGAGTATAAAAGAAATCTGATGAAACTGTATGAGCCAATATTTGCTTCTTCTTCTTTTTACCCGGACACATAATGTAAACAAACATTTTTGCAAAGCATCCCTCTAATTTGATCATCTTTACTCAGGATATTTGCAGGATATTTTTTGATACATTTTATTATCAAAGATCATTGAAATGGTGAATATAAGAGTTATTTAATTGTGAAGTTTTCTGCTTAAAATGTTTAAGCAGAAATTGAAATGAAATAATTATAAATCATATATAAGCTATAAAAAAAACAATATATTAAACTTGATTTTAAAAATGGTCAAATATACCTGCAAATTAAGCCAATAAAACATAGTAATAACTCATTGATGGCTTTGTTACATTCCTGATCAGATTAAATTTAACAGCCTCTTATGTTTCCCCAGGCATCATGGGTAAAGAAGGCCGACAGGCAGCGAGGAACAGTGACTACGCCATCCCCAAGTTTAAACATCTTAAAAAGATGCTACTTGTTCATGGCCACTACTACTACATCCGAATTGCTGAGCTTGTTCAGTACTTCTTCTACAAGGTACTAGACAAATGCTTTGTGTACTCCAGTGGCTCACACATTTTAATCACTTTATCGTAATTCCCAGTGAAACACTGAGTTACAAAGAACCAGATTTTTCAGCTACTCTGACAGATTACTGGATTCATGAATCCCTGGTGCAACATTCTCTCCTGGATTCATGGCCACGATGATCAGTGTGGGCGGCTTCCACAGAAAGCAGTGCCCTGCCAACTGATTCATTTTTTCCTTTTGGCAGGCCAGCTCTTTGCGGCCCACTCAGTGAGCTTATAGCGCAATCTCTGCTTAAACAGAAATGTGTAGATAGTAGCATTTTTAGATTCTTCAAATCTCTTCACATGTACTTGTCACAAGCTTATCACTTTCTCTACTTGTTGTTTTTCCAACTCTTAAATCTTTCCAGAATGTATGCTTCATCTTTCCTCAGTTCCTGTATCAGTTCTTCTGTGGTTTTTCCCAACAGGTAAGTTGTTTATACTGTGCTGGGGTTACAGTATGCAGGCACACAGTGTAGTATGTAAATTGATTACGTATCCTCACAGTATCATATATTAAATTAGCTTCACATTGTCAAAACTGTTTTTTATGTTTACTTTTAAAGCTGCATTTTTATGTCAACAATGATGATGTTTAATGTGAAAGGTGTTGTTCATAGACATCACAGATGTTCATCACCTCATTCTGTAGTTCCCCTAAACTCTACCGAGCATTATAACATCTTTTACGTCATTATTTTGGTTTTCTGGCTAACAAATTCTGCTTCATCAGTCTTGTTTTTAAGAGCATCTACCAGCTGTTTACAGTGAAAAGGATCTGAAAAAACACACTTCACGTCCCTGCAGAGCACCAAATAGCTGACAGTCCAATATAGTATTAAAAAGATAAATAAATAATTAATTGAAGAAGAATTAATATTGGACAATATTGGAGTTGTATTTTGCCAGAAACACAATATGTCAGATGTTGTGTTTTTCTGCTCGTTGTCCCAAGTGGCCAAGAAAACAACTCATTCGGCTTTGAATTTTAAGACTGCCTTTTAGTTCCAGATGTGTAATGCTGTATATGTTGTCCCTTGGCAGCCTCTGTACGACACCGCCTATTTGACGTTGTACAACATCAGCTTCACCTCACTCCCAATCCTCCTCTACAGCCTGGTTGAAAAGCACGTCACCATGGAGACACTCAAGCGGGATCCCTCCTTGTACAGGTGTGGTCTGAAGAAAATCTGACGTCCCAAAAATGTTGTGCTGGTTAAAATATCATTTGACTGTTCCAACAAAAGGTTTGTTGCCTTTACTCAAATGCTCCTTTTTTCTGGCCCTTTCTCGCAGGGACATCGCAAAGAACTCCCTCCTCCGCTGGCCGGTCTTCCTGTACTGGACGTGCCTGGGAGTGTTTGACGCTGTTATCTTCTTCTTTGGTGCCTACTTCCTGTTTGACAACACCACCTTCACCAGCAACGGCCAGGTGAGCCTCTTTGGTGAAGCGAATACAAATAAAATAAAACAAGTGTTGTGGGGTGTTTGAGGTGTCCCTTTGGGAAATTAAAGGAGGATAATGGATATAAAGAAAGTACTGTCTTTACAAACACTCATCCATCTCCATTGGATTTTCATGAAAGAGGAGTTAAGTGTTAAGTGACTTGGCGGTCGTATTTTTGTTATCTGTAACAGTAAGGTTTCTGTCCTGGGGCTCCCTTATAGATCAGCAACATTGGATCTCCATTCATATCGACAACGCAATAGCATCTTTCTCTGTATTGTTAATTTGTATCATGTCGACTGTTTTTAATTGCCTTTGGTCCTGTTTTTTAAGTTGAAACATCCTGAAATTCATTTTACCCTTTGTCCTGATTCTTTTCTCTTTTCTTCCCCCTCCTTCTCTCTGCTTCCTCTCTCTTTATTTTGCTCCTCCTCCTCTTCTTCTTCTTCCTCAGCTTATGACCACCAACACACAGATGGTAAGCCTGTCTCCCTCCCTGTCAGCTCTCTCTGTCTTTCACGCTCTTTTAGTTCCTGTCGTACCGTTTAAGCTTTCAGTTTGACCGTTTCATCCGGTTTCATCCTTTCTCACTTCACATCATCCATGCACTTTCATTTGAATGTGTAGTTTTCTTGTGCTCCATTATTCCCCTAATCTCTGTAAAGCCCTGAATCCTGCACAGTACCTGATCTTAACAACTCCACTGACATAGTAGAAACCTTAGATGCCCCCCCCCCACATTATCCTTGTGTTTATTTGTTGTAGTAGATAGAGTATTGCTAGTATGTGCTATAGATTAAAATCCAACATCTGTTTGTTTTTTCTGTCTAATGTGTTTGTGCATCTGTGTGTGTGTGTGTGTGCACGCGGGCGCGCGCGCGTACATGCGTGCGTGAGTGCGTGCGTGAGTGTGTGCGTGTGCGTTTGTCCATGTGTTTGTGATAGCAGTTTATGAGGTTGGTTGGTTTTTAATTTGACTGCTCCAGCATTCATGGAGTGGCTGAATTGTTTTCATCCTGTGTGCTTTCTGCTCTTTTGACAAACAGACAAACAAAAAAACAGGTGTAAAACAGCAGTTCTCAAAAATTCTGCCATTCAAAAAGGAAAGGCATAATGAATGAAGGAATTCTAGCACAGTTACTGGTACCAACAACCAGCTGTGGCTACATAAACTCCCCAGTTTCTTTGTCTTGATCTTTTTCTTCCTCCACCCTCCTTCATTCTCTCCCCCCAACTCTCATTCCATCTGTTCACTGTTGATGTCTGCTTAAACCTTCCTAGGATTTCAGCAGGTAGAAAAAATGTGGATGCTGAGAGGTGAACTGAAAATATTCTCGGCTTATTGGCCCACAAACCTTAAAAGACAGTCGCAGAGAATACTCTTTTCCTAACAGATTACCTCTCACCACAGCAGATATGACGTGAAGGTGTCTGTCTGCACTGTAAAACCGTAGGATGTTCACTAATCCATGAGCAGGGTTATGTGACTTGATTTAGCCACTTACCCTCTTCTTCCTCTCTCCCCCTCGCAGATGTTTGGGAACTGGACATTCGGGACTCTCGTCTTCACTGTGCTGGTGTTCACCGTTACGCTCAAGGTGTGTGAGCATGAGTCTTTGGATATTACATGGGGGCTCACTCATGTCGATTGTATTGCATAATAATCCCTCCATTTGAAAGAGTTCATTACCAATGCACGTGTGCATGACTGTATGCGAGGACAAGCTCGGGGCGCTCATGTTAACTATTATGTTACATAAATAATCGACTGCACTGGCTGCTCAGTGTGCACAACAGTAAAGCCTAAAGGCAAAGTCAATGGCTTTATTGACTGGTTGGATGTTTACTATGTATATATTCTTCTTTGTTTCAGCTTGCCTTGGACACACACCACTGGACCTGGATCAATCACTTTGTCATCTGGGGATCACTTCTTTTCTACGTTATTTTCTCTCTTCTCTGGGGAGGCATCATTTGGTATAACGTCCTTTGTTTTCACTATTATCTGTAACCTTTACTTTAATTAGTACATTTCTAGAAAACCAATCCATTTCTGTCTTTCGTATTGCTGCCCAGGCCCTTCCTGAACTACCAGAGGATGTACTACGTGTTCATGCAGATGCTGTCTAGTGGTCCGGCCTGGCTCAGCATCATCCTACTTATCACAGTCAGCTTGTTGCCAGATGTCATCAAGAAGGTCCTCTGCAGGGCCATGTGTCCCACAGCCACCGAACGTGCACAGGTAGATCTCGGCACCAACTCCACAGTGAAACTGAAGCTTTGAATAGTCTTGTTCCAAAGTTTTGTTTTATAATTTTCCCTATAGTTTCTGCCTATATTTTTAACTAAATGCTTTGCTGAAGCCATTAACCAATGACTAATTAATGCTTTCCCATTTTTAAAAGATAAACTATTTGTTGTTTTTTTTGCATTTCGGTTCACAAACTGAAATTCTTAAATCCTGGCTCATACTATATAATATTTTGATAGTGATAAACCATATGAATAAGCCTCAAATCTGTTCCACTCTATTAATCATCCAGGAAGACCATTAAGACCCCTAAAAGCTTTGAGCATCAGCTTGATTTAGTTTGACCTCCTATTCCCTGTGGCTTCACCTCACCTTCCTGTGAAGCAAGCTTCACCATGAATGGAAAAATGAATGAAGGGTCTGACAGATTTCTTCTTCCTGTGCTCTTTCTTTCTTCTCTTTTCTCCCTTGTCACTGCACCCTAATGGACCACCCTAATCAAAATTCACACTATCCTCCATTGTTTCTCCCTTTTTCCTTTCAATCACCCTTTAATGCCTTATCCTCACCGCTGCCATCCTCCTTTTTCTCCTTCCTTCCTCCCTTCTCATCACTCTCCCGTTTTTCTTCTCCTCTCTTGTTTCTTTCCCCACTGCTCCTGTGTGGTTGTGACTCTGCCCTCCGCACTCACTCGCACTTTCGTGGTAACTGCAGTCCACTCGCCCGTGCCTTACTGTGGAGCCGTCCACCATCTTCATGCTTTCTCAGTCCTCCAGCAGAATGAGTTTCTGATTGGCCCAGAGAGACGAGAGAGGAGCAGGAAGAGGAGGTGACTCTTTTAAGCCCTCATCTCTGTATGCATGGTGGCATGTTGCAGTGTAAACCACTTATCACTGTTTTGACACCTCGCCTAATGTGAAACTAACTACTAGGGTGCTATTGATGATGCCACAATGTCTGGTGTGTGAACCAGGTTACATTCATAGTATTCTATTCCTGCCATTTATGAAATCACCCTTTCATTGTATATTTCCTGTGTTTGGTGTTTGGTGTCCCTTTTCATATTTACTGTTATGTAACCATGTGTTCATGTCTTCATGTTGTCACCTTGTCTTTTGTTTTTGTTTTCCTTTTGGAAGATGTTATGTTATGGATGGTAGGATGATGTCCTGCTAGGATTTCCTAGGACTCATTGGCAAGAATAGCTTAGGCTCATTGAATAGTCTAATAATTATTCATATCATGAAAATAATGAATGGATCTGGAAAAAATAAATATCATTAGATGTCAATAGATTAACAGTTTAAGTAACTTTTAAATTGCAAAACTTTCTCTGGTTCAGTTTTTTTTTTACATTCATTTACACTTAATTTCAAATTAAGTTAGTTGCAGCCCTTTTGCAGTTCTTTGTAATTATTAAACCATTTCAGACTAATTGTTAACTATCTAACCCATATCTGATTTACAGAAAAGCTTTACAATCCCAAATCAAGGATCAGCAACCTAGTGTTGCTAAAGATCCATGCTAAAGGTCCATGGTGCTGTTCACACCTGTTTCTTAAATGTGTCATCAGGTCACAATTAAACAGTGCTAAATACACATGTTCCTCAGTGAAGACAGACTGGGATCTAATAGGAAGTCACATTCAGTGACTAGGTGAAAAGATGTTTAGTATAGTGAACATAGAGTAACTGTGTCCTCACTGCACTTTATTTGTTTAAGCCAAACAACCAGGACAGTGTTTTGAAGTTCATAACCTAAGTGAGGTACCAAAAAGCCGCAGCAGGTGATTGTTGTGGATTGCTTTTCAATCAGTTTAACAGGGTTGACAGTTTTCCCACACACAACAAAGGAAGAGAAAAGTAGTCACTCCAAACACATTTTGAGCTTCATTCTGATGTTAGGTGAGGACTCGAGTCAGATCTAACAGATTCTAAGCACAAGCTGGATGTTAATAAATACAAGACGTGAGGTCTGAGGAGATTCCATTATCACTTCCTTTCCTTTGACGTCACCCACAGAAGGTAAGGACAGCGGGGGCCCTGGAGGGCTGTGTGGCTCCTGGTCCTGCTGGTGGAGGGGGAGGCAGTGAGCAGGACCCGCTCCACCCTGATAGGACCTGTGAGGGAGTCAGTGGAGAAAAAGCTGCTAGGACCTATGACTCCATGATGTCACACAGCCACAGCACCCCGTTCATCAAACCCTAGAGTCCCCCCCCCCCCCCTAGGTGGGCTATGATCACCGTGGTAACAGCACACAGAGGGCACTGACAGTGGGGAGTCGGGTTCTTAATGCTGCTACCAGGACGCTGCCTGCTGCTGTGCATTGTGTGGGGCATGCTGTCATGCTATGGCTTGGGCTTGAGGAGGGGAGGGTTGGCTGGGCCTTCATAAGTGTGTCTGCATGACAAGTTTCCTTCCGTCAAACCTACTTTCAGGAATCACAATATCCAATTAACTCTGCAGTGCTGGTTTCAAAGCGTGCTGTCCTTCTCACCGCATGTCAGCTGGGAATTAACTTGATCTGGGTAGCAGTCAAATTAGAAATTTTATCCTCTCTTTATTAGACCCAGGCTTCTTTAAATCCATTGCCACTTGTCACGTGGGCTCCAACAAGTTGTAAACTTGTGACTGGTTTTGGTCCTGGACTGTAGCTTACGACAGATGTCAAAGTAAAGTTGAGGGTCTAACAGTGAAGGTTCTGGATCAAAGGAGGTTTAATTATGTAATATGAAATGTCAGGTTTTAGAGACTTATACCGATTTAATTAGTTACCAAGCTCATATTTTATTAGGCAGTGCCACTAGTAGACTGACTAATCCAATGCTGAAAAATATTTACCCAGGTTGCCCAGGCACCTCAGCAAACCAAATACTCTGCATCTGAGAAGTGTCATTTTGTACCAGAGACACTGATGACATCTGGTGTTGGAGGGTGAAATTGCAAGTGTGAATTTCGTCTTCATTTCTTCAGCATGCTAAATCTAACATGACTATTAATCACGATGGGAATTTTCAGAGGGTTTCATATAATGATCAATTTTGTATAGTATCCACACTTACTGAATTTTTTGTTCAGTTTGTTCAGTAAATCTGATCCAGGGGTCCACGGTATGAGGTCATTAATATTTCAAACTAAACATCTGGATATCTAAAACCTTTACCTTCTGATTATAACCCTGCTCTGTTCTGCTGATCTTATACATCAAGCCGTCTCACACGTTTTCTCATCGTTTTTTTTTTTTTTTGCTTGTTTCTGTTGTTTTGATTTTGTCTTCTCTGTGTTGAATTGTCTGGTGACGGTGCGTCCTCCCTCCCTCTCTCTGCAGGATCACGAGAGGCTTTCGCGAGGTGGCGTGGCCGAGTTGACTCCACTGTCGTCTCGTCGATCCTACAAAGGCACGAGCACGGACTCCTCTCACCACCACCTTGGCGCTGCCGAGACGCTGTCGCTCCGCAGGTCTGATTCCCTGCCCCAGAAACTACTGGCCCACTTGGCAGAAGGGGGAGGGGCAGACTTGTGCGCCCTCAGCCCCTACACGCTCCGTCTCTCAGGGGCGGGATTCGCCTACTACGCTCCAGGGCCGGAGACCTCCGTGTGAACACAAATGCAACACTCTGAAACTATGTGTATGTGATTTCTTTGTCGGTTAAAAACACACAGCATGTAGTACATCCCAAGATATGCGACCAAGATCTGCACCTCAAGGATCAAGGATTTATAGAACAAAATACAAACACGTTCACATTTGTCTAAAGCATGGGCACTCCATGCTGAGTTTACCATGTGCATTTTCTGGAATACACCTGAGTGGACAACCCTTTAGATATTATTGCTCTGACTCCTCATCCTCATACGTTGGTAACATCTTTTTGTTACAGTGTCGTCCCTGTCTTAGTCTCATCAAAGTTCCTGCTCAAACTCTTACTTGAAAAAATCTAAGAACAAAAAGGGGAACCACGTGAAGGTGCATTATTCCTTGCACTATGGAACTGTCAAGTTTCAATATGTCAACAGTCGGGCATTTTTGTATTCCTCGTCCTCATTTTCAGTCTCACATTCTTGCCTGTTCCTCCACTTTTGTGTCCTTTTTTTTTGTTTGTTTTTTTGCTTCTTTTGTAAATGTTTGTTGAAAACATTTATGTACAGTATGTGGTCTGGCCAAGTAAGGGGCAGTCATCAAGCTCAGCCCTTTAGGTGTGCGTGAGTGTGCATGTGTGTGAGTGTATGCATGAATTTGCCTGTTATTGTATGTTTTTATGTGACACACCTTTGCCTTACAGGTAACCACACAGCAGCAGGCTAGGAGCCAAAGGAGAAATGTGTTAAAAAAAAAAAAAAAGAAAGAAAGAAAGAAAAAAAAAAAAGCAGAAGTGGTGTTTTACTAAGCCTTACACACACACAAACACACACCCATCAGCTGGAGGAGAGAAAAGGGGAAAATCTGAAGAGGGATGTGCAGTATTCTACCACCCTGCCTTAATTCATAGAAACCCATTTTCAGTGGATTATATTTCTAGCTCAATTTAAACAAGTTTGTGAGAGTACAAGGAGGTTCAGCGGGCATATATGTCTGGTACAGTGTGCCTATTATTCCTCTTTCAGCTTTCTTTTTACCATCATGATACTGTCACGCTTTGTTTCCCTTCTTATCCGCCAGTGTTTCATGTTGGATCTCTCTGCTGCACACTGATCTGTTCTTCTCTCAGTTGTTCCTTATCCGCCTTCATCCCCAGACATCATTCATCACAAACTATATCATGACACCTTTTCTTTCCCATGAACAATGGGCACACTGTACCCACTCCCGCCTCCATGTGGCCATGTAGGGTAACAGCAGCAGTCTTTATTTATGATGTCCTGAATGACATGCTATTCCTCACTGTTGCATTGTGCTTGTACGTTTGCTGCCATGCTCTGTGTTATGCAAAAGTAAATGTAAGAATGCTAATGTCATGTAGTCACATTATAAGGGGTTTTCCCTGTGTTGCATTAATCCATGAGTTTTTCTGTATTGTCCTAAAATTATTGATGGCAGTCACTGTTTATGTATGGATGTAACTTTTGATATGTGTATTGTAGTGAGACGGGGTGTTATATATAGTCTGTTGTAAGTAGGAGGGAGACTTGAATCGGCGATGTCACAATCAAATCAGTGAGAATGTTGAACTGATTTGTCCATCATGTCCTCCAGCTGAAGATTGTAGCTCATTATGGATGAACCTCTTTTCTGCATTTCTAACATCTGAAGTCCTCTTTGTCCAAAGCATATCTGTTGCGTTGCATAGCGAATGACTGACTCGGGAAGTCTTGAATGTCAGATTCTCAAGCATTTTTGTATGTTTATACAGTTTATTTTCGTACACATCACCATCTGCCAACATGTATAGATTTAAAAACAGCTGTTCAGTGTTTTTTACTGGGGCACAGATGGTTTACCAGTTTGTTTGGAGGTCTGAATTTGTCTCACTCAAATCCCACAAAACCTCCACCAAGTGTTTTGGACCTGTTCGGGCTCAACATCCAGACAATGGTCGTTTTAAATGAAGGGCCTTTGTGCTTGTTATACAGCGTTCCACCTCGCTGTACTTTAATGATGTGATGGGGAATTCTTTGTAGTCATTCTTCAAACTTCTTCAAACAAACTTTTTTTTTTTTTTAGGTGAGTCCTCCACAACTCAGTTTTTCACTACTTTTTGTTTTTGTGTTGGCCATTGTGAGAATTTCTTTTGCTACTTTTGTATCCCAGAGAGAAGACTATATTTTAACTCAGTTACAATGTGTGTTTAAGTTTGTAACCAAAATAAGAGCAACATATACATTATATGATTCATTAGAGATTTATCAATAGGTCTACACACTGCACTTTGTTCTACAAGAGATCAGTTTTCCCCTAAAAACAAGGTCTATTGTCTGTCGACTGGGGTTTGTAAGTGTTCACTCTTCCTCACAAGTTATTTTTCTAAGAAGATTGTAGTGGGTGAGAAAAGAAAGTGACCAAATAACTTGACATGGAATGAACTGTCTGTAGGTGTCAGCCTCTGTCTGAAAATGGGTTTATCACACCAGCCTTTTACTGCTGATTAGAATGTCAAACTGCTTTTCTAAGTCCATCAGCACAACAGCAGGTGCTCATCCTGTCACTCCTGAGCTTGGCAAAGGTCTGAAATGTCGACTTCTGTGCTCTGGGCAGCACGCTTCATATCATACTTTCAGTACAGCACTGTTTGTATTACTAAACAGGTTTTGAGAAACTACCTTTATTTTGGTGGGAGGGTGGGGGGAATAAAGATTTTAAAAGTTCACTTGTTGACTTTTTGCCAGCCTGTCTGTAGCAAATGAGGGCAAAGCACTGTATTGTCATTCTGCTTGTAATAAAGAAAGAGTGAAAACACTTGTCCTCTTTTCATTGTGTATTATTAATGTCACAACAGCAGCTTCACCCTGTCATTTATGTATTTGTTCTGCCATTATCAATGGCTGACCATTTACCCTATCCTGTCATTTCAGACCCTGTCATGCCCCGCCCCTTTTAGTAGTAGACCTCAGTCTGTGTCCGCATCCCAATTAACACACCTGATCTTCATTCCCCTTAATCAAGCCATTCGGTATCTGCACCTGCCCTCAAACACTAGTCACACACACACACATTTAGCATTGCACTGACTCACAGTGGAAATTTATTTATTTATTTTATTTTATTTTTTTTTTTATTATTATTTTTTTATTTTTTTAAGTATCAGAGTGTCAGAATTGTCACACCAAAATGAGTGTTTCAAATTTTAAACTTTACGTCCAATTTAAAATCTGGATGAGACTTGTTTGGGCGTACACTACCCAGCTACTGCAGATTATGGGAGTGGTGGGCTAACTTATTTCCCCCGGTGGCTCAAAGTAATTTCAGCTATATAACTTCAATCAAGCATTTGGCTTGTTTAGAATATTGACATTTGCAAGCAAGTCTATACTTCCATGTTTTTCTGCTGGATTAGTTCATCATTTTCACTCAACAGGGGTTCAACTAAAAAGAGTAATGCAATTCATGCATCCCACATTTCATTTGTCACTTGTTACATTTAATCAATGTTTTAATTAAATACAAAACCGCTGACACTTTTGATACAATTTGAGGATTCTCCAATTTGTGGCTTTAGGACAGATAATACTGATTTACTGTCCTTGGGCACAGGAATACTATATGTGACATTTAAGCCTTTTAGTCATAATTGCTTTCAAATTAATGAACTGTATGTTTATGAAAGGTGGGTAATTATTTATTAGTAACTTGAACTTCATGCACAGCTGCTGTTGGACTTATACTTGAAATTCATCTTCACTTACCGCTGCAGCTCGTTAGCTGTAAACGTTCCTTCACTCGCAGCTAAAGTTTATGGATTTTGTAGTCACTTGCATCTGATGTTTTTCTGGATTTCATGTCTGCCGGTTTTCCCTTTCCTGTGTGTCCATGAGAGTAAGCAGCTAAACTCGTCAGAACACTGGATCTCTTTGCCAGAGTCATATGAATAACAGCACAAGAAAAGTAAACTGGTTGAGACGTTCATTTGTTGCTGAATCAGTGGTGACGTGAAGACACTGAAAGTAGTAACACTTTTGTCAACATCTGTGAACAGATACAGAGCAGAAAACTGTAAAACCTCCTCACACAGCGAGTGGCACTGAAGCTACAAGTACAATTTGACCTTTTTTGAAAACCTGAATGTTACGACCCCAATAGTGTTCGGGTGTCGCTGCTCTCTCCCCCTCTTCCAGGTATCGCTCCTCCCCCAGTAGAGGAGGTGAGCTGCACGCAGCTGTTCCCACTCACCAATTAGTGGGAGGTATAAGAGTGGAGCGAGGGGGCCCAGCCAGTGCACTAGTGTGTGGCAGCATGAGAGCTGTGAGGTGTACGCCGTGCTGTGAAGGCGGGTGCTTTTGATTCCTTGTTTACCTGATTTCTTTTGTTGTTTGACTTTTAGTATTATGTTGTGAAAACCTGGTTGTTTAGTTCATTTGAAACCAGCACTTTGAGTTACATTGTGCTGTGATTTTAATTTGTGTTTAATAATAGAAGTCCTTGGTCCTTTGCCTCCTAATCTTTCTTTCCTCCTGGGACACTTTTTATATTTGTTTCTTCCCCTCATCCCCTGGTTCCACATCAGGGAACATAATACTGAATCTTGTTGACAGTGAAAATTCAATCACAAAGCAAAGTCCACTTAGGGGTTCTGGCAGATCCTGATCCAGTGCTGCCTTCCATCTTAAATAGTGGTCAAAAGGAAACAAGTTACACAATGAACTCTAACAGGTAGTTTTATTTGTCTGACCAAACATGAAAAACAAAAACACTTCACTAGTGAACGTCAATATTGTTAGATACAAATACATTTTAAGAGATAAATGGTGGTTAGATGTTAAAGCTCCACAGTTTCGGGATTTTTGTCTGCTATATGTGTGAGTGGCTGGATGGCAATGACTGTTTCCTCATTGTTGTATCTTACAGTAAGTGGCCCATGGTCCAAGAAGTGCTCAAGATCTTGAGGGTCTGTAATAGGTTATTGCAATTTTGCTGTGCAGTATATGTGGAGTGTGTGGTCCTGCAGCTTCAGGGCTCTCACATTTTGGATGAAATCAATTATTATTGTTCCCCTGTATTTTGGCTTATATGAATGTGCAAACATTAACAGTCTGCAATTAGTGCACCTGTGTTTTGTTCTTTGTTTCAGAGTTGTTGTGGCTTTCTGCAATTTGAGTAATTATATTTTTCTTCAAGTTCAATTGCAGTTACTTTTCTTTGAATTGTAGAGTTTTGTTGTTGGGGAACATTTGAAATGAAAGATTTGCTAGTTGTTAAACATTACAACAACAAAACAGTCAGTCATTTATTTTTCTTCCTAGTGGTGATGTGTGTAAAAGTGTACAATTTGCATGGTTCAACTTGTGTTGTCTGTTCCTCCCATACATGTAGTGTGATTGTGGTCGGTTTCATATGACATTTTCTAAAGGGTCTCAGACATTTGCAGTTTCTGTGTCATTGCAGTTTCTACATAATGAGTTGCTGATTATGGCAAATAATGTCAATATGATATAGGGAAACTGAATGGTGTTACAAATTGTTAGTGTTTCACAGTAACAAAGAAAAAAATATTTTTTATGGATCCAAATGCAGTTCAGCACACTTATCATTTCAGGAGCTCTTGGTTGAAAAGTAACGTCTAACTTCAACAGTGGAGGCCATATGAAAAGAGGATATCAAATTCTCCAGTACATCCTGAATCTATAAATCAGTTAAGTTTAAGTTATTTATCCTTAACAGTGCAAATTGATAAATAATTATGAAGATGTTAAACTCAATATTTAAAAGGATGTTAAAGAATTAATAGAATCATTTAGTACTTACTTAGTAACTTGGTGATGTGAGAGAGTTTCACAGAATTTCTCATGCGTGTCAGGTAAAAAAAAAAATACAGGTTCTGAGTTATTTTGATTGATGACAATATGCAAAAAACCTGACACGTGGTCCATGAATATTGTTCTAGTACCTTGAAATGATGCACAACATTCATTGTGGGGTCATATTTATAGGGATTAAATGAGTTAATTAATGACAGGTGTGGGTATTTGAACAAAAATAATTATAATGCGATACATGCTTGGCAATCAAGTGTTCCCTTTGATCCAGGAAATTGGTGGGTGGAGTTGGGACCTTGTCAAAGATGCCACACACCTGAGTAGGTGGCTATAAATCAGACCTGCAACATGTATTTACTTCATTTTCCGTAGCCTGAAGACTCTTTAAAGTATCATTAGTGGGAGAAAATTGGATGGTGAGAAGAAGAGTATTCTATAGTTTTTGGGGCAGACTTGAATTGTATTAGCTAACGTTAGCGCTTGTTCCAGCGGACCTCGGCCAAAACAGTTAATGTTAATGGCTTACTTTAACCAGTCCGTCCTGACGTGAAAATACACCTGTACAGGGGAGCAGACTTTCCTGCGGTTCGGGAGTTACAGGTGAACTTATTGTCATGTGTTGGCATCTGGTCCTGTCAGGCTGTAAAGTCGTGTTCACAAATAGTTATATTATTATAATAATCGTTTTAAAGCAACCTTTTGTATATCTGCATGTGGAAAAACTGCTTGTGTCGAAGAGATTAGGACGTAGGGTCCTCTCCGGAAGTGGGGGCAAGCTGGCCGTGTCCCCCCGCAGCTAGCTTGACTGGGCGCAGGGTAGCTAGTTTTTTTTCCGGAATGTAGGCACATTTGTCACACAACGTGGCAACCAAAGAAAAGTGACTTAGAGTTTGAACTATCAGCTTCAAAGTGGCAGGAGTACCACCCAACTGCCTAATGTTAAATGACGGCATAAAATGGGAGAGTAAAACTGGAAACAGACGATTTTTAAAAACGCTGCACATGCCACATTTCCCACACCAAAGAAAGTATAATTCTTCCGTAGGTTTTCACGTTGTATACTGAAAACTGCCAGCTTAGGGGGCCTAATTGCCTAATTTCATTGTCCTACTTGTATGTTGACGTTTGAGTTCGTGTGTCCCATTGAATGAAGAAGCTGTTACTTTGAACATGTCACAATTTGCATTTGTGCTTTGAATTGTATTTGTGTTGTGACTTTTGCATTTGTGTTTTGGCTTTTGTATTGTGTTGACCCTTCTGGGCCACCTTAAGTTTTTGTGCACGTGTGTTCAATTCCACGATTCCTGTGGAATCCTGCATGCGCACTGTTTCATACATTTGAATGTATTGGTGCGTACGCATCTTTCCAGCTTTGTTTTATTCTACAGAAGGTTTTGTACACGAGGCCCAAGGAGAGGGAGAGCTTTTCATGTGCCATGCTTGCTTGCGCCCCTCTAATCTAAGTTAGCTAGCGAAGAAGTCATAAAAATAAAATTATTTCTCATGGTCCATCTTGTTGTACAACCCTGTGTCAAATGATTTGATAATTGCACTTTGTATCGTGTATATATTGTGCAGTATAACACATTCCAGACTATTACCACCTGTGCGAGATGAGTTGTACACGACTATACACACAAAACACATGATTGTACAAGACTAATGAAGATAACTGTCAACTGATTATAGCCTACATGGAGAAAATACCAAGTATTAGATGATTACAATAAACTCAATGGTTAAGAAATGACACCAGTTATCGCTTTCCAGGTTGAGTGGCTATGAAATGTCTAATTATTTGATCATTGATATGATTTGGTTTATTTATGTGTTAAATCAAACACACTTTTGAATGTGTTTAACTGCGTGAACTACAGTTTGCATTCTTCATCCCTTTTTTCCATATTTCATACTTTAACTGCTTCTTCATGCAAACTCACACCAGCAACACAGATTAGCTTAAGCTTGTACAAAAGCAGCAATCCTATTGCAGTGGGATAGTTTCTAGTTTTTAAAATTCTTCCCCTCACAGCTGCCCCAGTTGTATGGAAGTGCAATACTAACATACTTGACTTTCACAACTATATGTAATGTCTTCCTGTTCCATCTATATTTTCTCTGTTATGATTTGTTGGTATGTGTCTCTGTGTGACTAATAATTGTCTATAGGGATATACTGGCTGAGCACTAGTGAATGATATTTACTTACATCAGTTCAGTTTAAACCTCATAAACAGTGGTAAGTATTATCAAATGAACACAAACCTTTTATTCAACATTTTAATAGACCAACATTGCAGTCTGGTGGAAATCCAACAGGAAAATCCCTATTATAAAGGAGCGCAATGATTTTTGTCATAACCATGTGTCGTCACATGGTGGCAATGCAGCATAATCAATGGTGCATGACCAGTAGTAATGTGTATGCTTCTGTGGCTGAGACTTTCACGATGCAGCTGTTATGCCTCTTCTCCACACTGGATGTCACTATTGCATTGGCTGTTTTGTGTTTTAACTGCAACGCTGACCTTCACTGCCCCTCCCCCTCTCTGTCTGCCAGGTCTGCACAGGTTTGCACCATCATGTGTGCTGAAGCTGAAGTGTGCGTGTGCATATGTGAATGACGCTGCCTCCTGCTCCACCTCCTCCCACCTCCATTGCCGGCATCCTTGTGTTCTGCACCCCTCTGCGGAGGACTCGTCACTGCAGCTGAGCTGTCACAGCCCTAGCAGCTTCAGCATCATTCCCTCATCCGTCTCTGCAGCATCCTCTCCATCCTCGAAACCATCCATTTCTCACAAGCATCACAACACTGCCAAGCTGCACACACCCCCTTTCTCTCGAATCTCCTTCCTCCAGCGTCTGTGTGTCAAACAAGACTACAGGCAGGCAGTTGCATCCTGGGCTAGTTTACCCTGCTGCATCCCCCTCTTCCCTTCTGCTCGGCTGGGCTTCTCACCGCGACAGTCCCCCTCTCCCATCCTCTTCACTATCATCTGCTCTCCGAAGCATCGTTCAGGGAAAAGCAGGCAAGCTGTCTCTTCTTCCTGTGAAAGTGTCTTTTGGCTGGGCAGCTGGTCTTCCGCTGTCCCTCTGGAGGATGATCCTGTGGATGAAGACAGAGGAGATGGCCCTGGGGGAGTTGCTGGAGAGACTGAGGACCGTCTCCCAAAACATAGGTGGGTGACAAAAGCACATCCAACACAAACTACAATTGTGTTCTTGATTCCACAGAATTATACAGGTTTGTCATGGATTGGATGGATATAGGTGAAGTACTTCTAAATACAAGATTTTCATGTCAATAAGATTTGTTTCTGCAGGAAACCACATTAGGTTTAATGTGCTGCTGTTCATGCTATTTCTGCCTCTAGCTAGGCAGGTGTTTGGCCAGCAGGCTGTGTTTTTATGAGAGGACTTGCTTGTGCTTGCAGTGGGGCATGTGATATTAACCCATATTATTTGATCCCATAACACGGTGTTGTGAAACAGGTATTGAAATTACTACATATTATTATTTACAGTTAGGTTGTCCATTTATCATTGTAATTTAACATTTTATGTTAAATTGCATCTGACGTGTAATCTATACACGGATGTCTGTAAAATATGCAGAAACAGGCTGCAAACAGGTTAATTTGTGTTGTGATACACTACCTCACTGGCCTATTTCCTCAGTGCTCCACCCTAATCGGTTACAGTATTTGGTGTATGTTTGATCAGAAAAGCTTTTGAGGGCAGACATTGGAGACACAGTGACCTATATATGATCAACACACCTCTGTAACCCTGGACAGATTACTTAACATGAACTTGTCAGCTACAGGTAGTGACACCACCTAGTAGATTTTGCTGTCAGGTTTGAGCTATAGTGTTTTTGAGCTCTACTGTGTACGTCCGTGGCCTTTCACATGAAAAATAGGAGCTGCTGCAGTGAAAACATTTAGGCATTTCATGTCTGGGTGCGGTGCAGATTCATTATTTAGTCCTTGGAAAAAAAGCTATTTCTGAGCCATTTTTGAGGTTGACACCAGAACCCTTTTTCCCAAGACTGTAGATGTGATGTCCTGATGTTGCTCCTGCAGCCTCATGATGCATCACTCCTGATCAAATGACAGATTGTTCTGCTTTATCTAAAGCCACTAATATGATTTCTGATGTTTGCTTCTCTTCTATTTTGATCCATTTATAGAGATCTCCTTTAATCCACTCAATGCTAGCACACAGCTACTCTCACAAGCATGAATGCACACAGACGAAACACAATTTGATGGTACATCTTTCATTTCATGTGGTGTTGATATTGTTTCATTGGAGGACTTACCTCATTTACAGAAGCCATGGCTGCACATTTAATGTTGACTGACTCGTACTGTTTATAAAACATGATTCTTTTTATTCTTTTTGGCTGTACCAACTGTATGTACAGCTACGGTAGGTACAGTGTTGTAGCTAGGAAGTGGAATAATATTTAATAGATGCATATTCTGTACACACACACAATCCATTTAATTTTTGAGCTTTCTGTGGTGGCAGCTCACCACAATCATTTATACAGTACAGTGGGCTCCAATTCAATTCTCTCCTTCCCAGCACCAGAGATGGTGAAAGTATGGCAGTAGTGAGTGGGTGGACTTGAGGAAGGGGGGGGGGGGGCATAGCCATGCCCAAGCTAGAAGAATGAAAATGCTCAAACTAAAGATTGAGAGGTGGCATCACTCCACTACAAACATGCTAAAAGCAAAATGAAATGCAAATGATGAAAAACAGTTGTGATAGCTTGCTTTTACAGGTACAGTCAATAACTGTGTGCTAGCATACTAAACGTTTGCAGATATGCAGTTGCTGGGAGCATTCTGTTTAGAAGGAAATGTGACAGGAATTTGCTGTGGCAGGAGGATGAGAACTGTAATCGGCTCAGAGAGGAGTCTAACGCTGATCACAGAAGACAGCAGAGAGGAAGAGTGTGAGGAAAAGAGAGATTCAGGGAAACAAAGTCAACTGAGGATGAAAAGAATTTAGCATTGTCTAATATGGGGAACTGCTCGTTTTCCCTTGAGCTGGAAAGGAAGTGTTCTATCGTTAAAATAAAGAAAACAGAACCCCAGTATTTTTCCTTCTCTTCAGAGAGAACAATGACGATCTGTAGGAACATGAAATGTCTTCAAACTGATGTAGATCAAGAAGAGCTATTTGCATCCCAAATTGTGGCTATTTTCCATCTTTATTTCTTAAATAGTCAGCTGCAGTGATCCAGTCCATCCATCCATGAGTGTAGTCGTTCAGTCAGCACTGCGCAGAGCTTGGCCTAGACTCAAAAATAATTCATGGGATGGATAAATGTTTCCATTTCTTCTTTTCATATAACTGTAAATAAATAACTAACAAACTAAGGTTATTGACTGATAGACAGAAACAATACTAACAGTCAAAATATTTACCATGTTCAGCATCCTATTTAATTTTGACCTGATGATGGTGCTGGATGAGAAGCTAATGGATCACCAGTTAAGTTATTCAGTTAATCCTGAGGGGAATGTGAATGTATTTACCAAATGTCATGGCAATCCATCCAACAGTTGCTGAGGTGTGGTGGACATGCTGACTGACATTGCTCTTCACACAGCCACGGCGTTAGCATGGCAAAAAAATATGATATACATTTACTTCTAGTAACGTGTGATAGGCATTTTAGTTTATAAAGGGAATGATTAATCAGTTAAATGGAAAAAAACAAAAAAAAACAGTAGGTTAATTAGTTATGAAAGTAATTGTTACTTGCAGCTCTAATCACAGAAAGCCTCTCCTCGACTCTCTAACTGGGCATTTGACCTACTTCCAGTTGATTTAAAGGGACACATCCAGTTCAGTGCGTCACAGGTCTCAGCTTTTCCAGCAGGAATGTGTTCATCTGCAGCCAGCAATGCTTTGGGGGCTGTTTTACTTATCGTGTGGTAATGGTGACAAATTTGTGGTTGGAAGGTTTTTTTTTTTTTTTTGAGCTGATATGACTGTGTGTGTGTGTGTGTGTGTGTGTGTATATGTGAGTAAGACTTCTGTAGTTGCTGAGCTAAGAAGTAGCTGATGTTTTTGAAAGTGTCTGAACTTTATTTCAAACCAGCCCAATGTTCTCACAAGTGTATTTGTTATTATAAATTGGTTATATTTGAGACCTTAACATAATGTGAGTGTCAGGTTCCTTTTTTAGCTTGAGGTCAAGGGTTCATTCAGTCGCGCTACGTGAGCTGTGCTGTTCATCCCTAAAGGCAGAGCAGGTGTACAGCCAGATGGGTCCAGCAGGACACTATTAGTCTCCAACTAGGCAGCTATGGTCAGAGAGACTCAGGTAGCTAAAGTTAGGGACAGTACTTCAGTAATAAAGGATTCTCAGTTTAATTCATTGTATTTCATTAAGACTGGTCACAATGTATTTGATTTTTCCTATCAAACAAAATATGTCACCTGTAATGTTCTTCTTCAGATTAATATCTACTGAAGGTTTATATTCACTTCCATCATGTTTGTCAGTACAACCAAATGTTTATGTTGTGGCAATACAAATGGATGAATAACAGAGTTTTAGCCACATTAATGGCATGACTCTATGGATGGCAATATCTGTCTGTCTGGCAACTTGACAGTCCACCACTTTGGTCCAGACTGAAAAATCTCTGTTAGATTGACTGGCAAACATTTTTGAGAGGATGAATCCTAATGACTTTGGTGATCTCCTGACTTTTCCTCTCTACATTAGCACGCACATGAGGTTAACATTTGTGTTTAGTGAAATGTGGCAGCCAGAAAATGGTGATTCCTTAACTTTCCTTAACTGAAATGTGAACATGTTGATCATTACTCTTGCTAAACATTACAGTGTTAACATTGTCATTGTAAGCTGCATATAGCTCAAAGCACCACTGTCACAAAGTACAGGCTCATGCCACTAGCATGACTGTAGACTTTTGTTATTCTATGTATTTGAGGATTTCATTGGCTTCAGTTAAGTATCAGTGCATTATGTATGAGTCATGATGGTAACTTGTGTTGATAAGAGGAGAGAGGCAAGTCGTCTGAGCCTTTGTGCGCATGTGTATATTTTTGGGTTCCCCCAATTGCATGAACACGCAAGTGTGAAGTCAGTGTGGGTGCACACAGACAGTGATGGGCGATCGATGAGGTGGCGAGCAGGATGTGGGAGATGCCATAAAGGAAGGATCAGACCTCATTAACAGGAGAACTGAAAAAGAGAGGGGGAGGGATAGCGGTGAATGTCACTGAATAGGAACCTGATGTTTTGTGTCTCATCCCCTGCAGTGGCATCAGTATGTGCGAGAGTGCAGCTCCTCTCTCTTCTCTACTCGAAGCCTGTAAACTGCAAACTGCCTTTTGCTTGCCAGCTTTAACCACACAACACAGCCAAACACACACACACACACACACGCATACACTTATAAGACTGCCAGAAAGAAACTACGCTTCTCTCCCATTAAGGATGACCCTCTGTTTGCTCCTCCACCTGAGTTATTGTCTACATATTGAGCAACAACACACCCTGAGCTGTGTATATACACCACAATGTTTATTCTTTCAAATGCTGATTTGATTGTGTGCAGTGTTTATGCTTTTTCCATCAACAGGAATGAATGCAGGGAAGAATCTGGGGAGACAGAAAAGAGGGAAAGAAAAGGCAGATTAGTTAAGGAGTGGAGGAATATAATTAGCCCGAGCAGCAGAAGGGGATTTGTGCTCCACCGGCTGCCCTCTGCTCCCCTCCACCCTCCTCCCCTCTTGTCCTTCCTTGGAAACCTATGCTACTTTGATGTGTCAATAGTTGCACTGACGACAGGGTTGGTGTGTGCATCAGAGTGTGTGTTTGTGCAGAGCTGGGCCCCATTCTCACCTTCAGTGTGAACAGTGTTTGTTTCAGAGGTTGTGCAGACAGTGACTCAGCTCTTTTTGGTTTTGCCGGCATCACAGTGTGCTTTTTCCTCGAGCCCTCAATGTGACTCTGCAGAGGACCCTGGTCTTGTCTGATATGTAGCCAGTGCAGACAACTCCTCACAGGATGCGTGTGAGAGCATGTCGGCTTGATCCTGAGTGACCCCGGCACATTACAACTAGAAAGGATCCTTCCCATGCCTGCATTTGGGGGCTGTGTTTTTGAGTCTATTAGAGTGTGCAGCGGAGCTTTGCAGGTGCAGGAGGGGTCTCTCTGGATGACAGTTTGTTTGAGTGTGTGAGACCAGCAGCCGCTCTCATGTCTCTGCATGAGATTCTGCGGGAGGGTGGTGAGGCGTCGTACCGGATAATGAACCGGCTCAGTCATCTGATCCAGAACTTGGACATCTCTGGACTGGGCACTCCTTCCCCTTTCAACCCTACCAGCCGCAACAACTCTTGGAGAGACTGGGACGGTAAGAACGACAGAGGAAGGGAGAGTGTATGGTGTGTGTGTGTGTGTGTGTGTGTGTGTGTGTGTGTGTGTGTGTGTGCACTTTTTCCAACTTTCCAGCGTTGGAAACTTGCATCTGAGATTATGCGTCTACATGCCTGAGCATGCATCTGTATGTATGTCTGTACGTAATATATTCCTGATTGAAGCTGTAGCCAGAGTTCTGTAGGGCAACATGCCCAGAGCTTCACACAGCGTTTCCTGTGGGCTTCCCTTGCTCCCCACTGAGCTGTTTCTGTCTTTCTTTGTGTGTATAACAGTTTGTGTCTGGGTGCGTGTGTGAGTGCGTGACTGCGCTGCTTAAACAGCCGCTTCAGTTTCCAACACAGATCTCGACAGCTGCCCTGACATTTTTCCGTAGCAGTAACAGATTCTTCAGCAAATGCAAAAATCGCTGCACACAGCAACTTACCAGCAGAGAAGCTGGTGCAAAGGAGTAGGAACTGCTGATTAAAGCTGCTGAGTTTTCAAGTTGGTGTCCTGTCAACCAGATTGTTACCACTTGGAGACCTTGGTTTTGCCACTGCATAGAAACGGACTCTCCCTGGTCTTTCTGACACACAGCGAAAAAAGCATGGTGAGGAAAGCCAAGAGGAGTGCTTCTCAGTGGGATAGTGGGATGCCGATGGTTCCACTTAAGCCATGTGAGTCAGGAGACGTATCGATGCTGTTTTTGTGCGTCTGTATGAGAAAGCTACTTATATATTTTTTCTATATCAAGGACAAGCTGACTTTGTGTCTTTATGTGCATGTGTAAACTATTGCCTGCCAACGTGAGAACCTTGCATGTTCATTAAATGTCTATAGCTTCTTATTTTTTAAAGTAATTTTTGTTTTTGTGATGCAGCTTCATCCCTTATAGAGGTCATCCTTAGATATTTCTGTTTATACTGTCCCGTGAAATTTGTCATTGTACTGCCTGAGCTATTTCTGTGCCTGGCAGTTATAGATTGAGTGTATGCGTGTCTCTGCATATGTACATCGGTATGTGTGCTGGCATCCCTTTCAGCCCTGCTAGCCGCAAGAACTCCTGCAGAGACTGGGATGGTAGGGCATATCGGCATGTTGTTCTTGTCTGCTGTGTGGTTTCAGGGGAAAGTTTTTTTTCTTTCCTTTCCCTTAAGCTCTGTTAAAGTCATCAGCCATAAGGGGAATTCATACAAGAGAGGAATCATGTTTATTCTTCAGTTGTTTGGTTTTACAGACTGAGGCCACGAGCACTGGTACTGAACAAAAATCTGTGAGAGTAGGGATATGTTTTTATTTGTTAAGTCTTTTCAGAGTAGCTTTTATGAGCTTGCTTGTATTTGTGTTTTACTCACAGAAAACGGTCATCTGCAAGTTATTCTACCCACTGCTGATTCTTAAAATGAGCTGTGCTTCAGAACAAATGAAAAAGATCTTAGTTATTTCCAAAGAATCATCTTGTCTCTATTTTGTAAACATCAAATGGATTCTTTGTACCATGCCATGTTAGTGAATTTGGACTGGTAGACTACTGTATATGGCAATCCTACTACTCCTATTCTGGCCACTGAAGTCTATTGTATGTCTGAAGAGGTCAAAACTCCTGTGACTGTATTGTTTAACGGACGCATTTTGGCTTATGGCCTTCATCAGGGACATCATAAAACAAATTATAGACAACACTTGAATATGGTAGGTATAAAGCAGACAACAAGCTATCATGTCGGCCAATTGGACTCCTACAAACACTTGTCTGTCTGGGAATAGGAATCCCTCCTGTTTCCTATCCTCTTCAAGTTTGTGTATGTGTTTTTCCTTACTGAATTGAGAATCTAAGCAGGGAGGGTATCCTATGTCCTACAGATTGCAAAGGGACTAACTTGGCTTTTGGGACTTTATAAACAAAAACTGGCTTGACCTTAGGATTTATGATGACTGATTAAAACTAAACACATTTGTCAGCGTTGACAGCTGGGAAGCCAGTGGGGGATCGCATTGGTTTTGCGATTAGAGGAGAAAAAGTAACCTAAAGAAAAAAAAAAGAAAAAAAAAAAAAGGTCATGTCTTGCAATAAGTGATACTTGTTTGGATTTGTATGTTAAACATGTCTTTTTCTGTCATTTCATGCTGATAGATACATTTCTGAATTGGAGAAAAGTCTATATTTGGTTCACCAGTTGCTTTCAGCTCCAGTACTCGCACACTAGCCTTTGGTGAAAACACAGTGAATCAGTGTCTAAATTAGACTGAGGCTGCGCGTTGATCTGTCGGTCTGTCCCTTTGTTCTTGTTCACTTTAAGTTGTGCAGATCTCCAACCCTAATTGCTTAAGTTTTTATCTCTCAAGGTTTATGACACTGATAACCTCAAGCATGACCTCGGTCATAGAGCAAACACACATGTTAAACACTGCCCCCACACACTCATACAGATTCAAGCTTTCCTACCCATGCAATACAAACATCTCTTGCTCAAACCTTTTCACACCATTGGACTTCTTTTAGTAGATAATGACCGAACCGGGAGACAGAGTGGTGTCTATTAGCTCTTTTCAACTGAAATATATCTTTTACACAACTCATTCAAAAGGAATCTAAAATGCCACATTCTGTTAAGAAACAGTGTCAGTCTTTGAGGGGTCTCATTAGAATTAAGTCTTTCAGTAAGTTTGTAAGAATGGAGTCTTTTGAATGGTATAAACAAGAATAGAGGCTTTGAATAGATACTGTCTGTGAATGGTTAAATGGGGATGTAGGCAGTGTTTGAATGGGCTGGTCAGAATGGAGGCTTTGTACTTTTGGTCCACATATCCTGAGATAAGGCAGACGAGGAGCCCAGGCTTTGTTGGCCTAGGTAAATGAGTGCTGGGAGCTGCAGTACCTGCAGTACCTGAACATTGTCACCCAACATACTGTAGCATAACATAACTTTAAGCATTTATTGACTTTCTGGGTCCCTTTTTAGAGGACTCGGAGTCATACATCAGCAGGTTAGATGCATTGCTATTGAGCCAGGAGGGGTCAGGTAATTGTCCTTTAGGGGAGGGATAGGGGTAGTCGGGCAAGCAGGGAGGGTGGGGTTGAGTGCTACACTGTAGCTTTTGTGTACAGGGATGGTAACCCGAGGTTGCAATAGGAAGTCCTTGCAGTTACTGAGTGACATCCTGCAGGCTGTAGAGCACCTGTTGCCTGACAGAGAGTGAGAGGCTGAGTTTGGAAAGGTGGAGTCAGAATGAGAGGGAAATTGTAACCGTGATAACGTTTGCGATACCTGCATGGAAAAAGTCTGGCAGAAGAGGAGTGAACAAGAAGTGGCCTGGAGCAGCAGAATGGGAGGAGAGCAGACGGCAGATTCAGGCCTCTTGATGGAGGAGGATGTGGAGGTTGAGTTAGACTCAGGGTTTTGCATGGAAGCAGATTCAGAGCTGAGTCTAGCAGGGCAGGTGAGTGTAGGTTCTGATGAATGCACGGACGTAGAGGAGTTGGACTGGTTCATGATTACAGGACATATAGATTTTCTAAATAGCAAGGAGCAAGAAGAGGGAAGCACAGGTGACGATGGAGGGAGTCAAACTCAAGAGGAAGGTGAGATGGAAGCGGACTTAGAGACAAAACCAGTAAAAAATGGAGGGACTGATGATCAAACTGAAGAGGCCAAAGAGGAAGCGAATGAGGGAGCGTTTGATGTGTGTTTATGGCCAGCAGAGAAAGGTGGGGGTCACGTACGGATCTCTCTGGAGGAGGTGGAAAGATACTACAGATTTTCACGCTGTTGCCACTGGCTGTGTGGTAGGTGTCAGATGTTTTATTATTGTTTTCTCTTACCCCTTTTTTTCCATGTATCACGTGATGTTCATTGCCTTTCTGTCACCATACTGTATTTACCTGGAGCACTTTATTCCTGTATTATATCAACCACAGTTTGGTTCTGTTATCTTAACACAACATTCTCCACCTGTCCTCCTCTCTCTGAGTCAGCTGCACTCTACCTTTGCCCTCACTGAGTGCTCAGATTGGGGGGAAAAAGATGCTGCATTTGTTTATATTTTCCTTTATGAAATCTCAAGTATATTTGGCCTTATAGTGTCAGCAATATCTACTTTTTAGTTTATAAAATCTACATGTAGAGGAGCTTTGTGAAGCACAGAGGAATCAAATGCTCCCTGCCCATCTGTCTGTTGCATGTATGTGGGATCTGGTATAGATAGCACTGTGATAATAATCAGCAGTGATGCATTACTGTGCCATATACAGACAGAACCATGAGTAAGTGTATTAAAGCTCGTGATTAGGTCTTGATGGCCTGAGGTAGAACAAAAACACTAGAGCTGTTGCTTTTGAGTCTGTTTTATGTATTTTGCATTACTTTCTATAGGATGATTATTTTTTCTGTAAAACCTCCATCCTTAATTATGTAATCATTTATTAGATGTGCAATTGTTAACCATCCCCATCATCATGGACGTTGCCTTTTTTAACCGTCATCTGAACCCACTCACCCCTTTGATATATCATGATATCATACAGACTCACCTGTCACTGCTCAGCCCTGTTTAGTGCTTTGCTTCATCTTTGTTACTCCCCCTCCTCCATGACTGTAAGCCCCTTATTTCCACTTGTTGCCCTCCCCCACTTCTCTGTTCCCGGGCTTCAACCGCTCCTTGTCCTTCTCTCTCCTAACTATGATCTGTTCATCACCCAGAGTTTATTATCTTTTTAGAATAATTTCTTATATGACGGCAGGGAAGGAGGAGGAGGAGGAAGAAACAAGCAGCTCTGGCTGAAGGACATTAACGGTCTAATAACCAGCTTTTATAGTTGAGATGTTTTTTGGGTTTTTTTTTAAATGTGTTTTTGTCCTTTCTGGTCTGGCAAACTAGGATAGCAGCCTTCTGCTCGAGTCCTGTTTTAATCTGCATCAGTAGTGGCAGGCGGTCCAGGTGTGTGACTGTGACCCACTAACGTTTGACTCATCACCCACAAACGTGAGCATGAGTGGACACTAATCCCTATCGTTAAGCCTTTTAAAGAACATTAGTGCCTCTACCAGCAGGTGGTGTGTATGTGAGTGTTTTTGTTGGGTATGTTGGAATCATTTTATGTTCAGGATGTGTGTTTTCTCATTAACAGAATTACCTTGTCAGCAAAGAGCATAAAAAGCACTGTAATTATGTCATTTTATCCCAGAATTAAAACAGCAAATACAATGGTATCTTTTAATTATCTATCATGTAATACAATACAGGCTAATGTGAGTAAAATAAACACTACAAGCCCTTATCGTCAATGAGCTTCAAAACATATTCTCCTGTTGGGAGGATGTGGCCTGTGTGTCAATATACACAGACAGTTTCACACTTGAGAGGTTTCACTGTCCTTTTGTTGTAAATACAGTAGTATCTGATACTGGATCTCCCTTTCAGGTGGCCAGAGGGCCTTTTTAAGGGTTGTATAATACTGTGTGAATGGTGACTGGAAGTTTGGGAGGAAGTCCCCAAAATGATCAGAAGAAAGGTGGGGGGTGGGTAAAAACAAATATAGAGGAAATTTAGTGGATATTATTTTGTAAATGTAGAACAAGAAGTGACACTAAGAAGTGACTGAAACTCTGACATCTTTTAAGAAGGGGATTTTTCAGTAACAGAATAGCCTCTTTCTGGAAACAAAGTCGAGCTCTTGCTGGCTTAGGTGGGGGGCGGGGGCGGGGAGGTTTGATTTGATATGTGTGGGAGTAGCTGGGGGCAAGGCGTGGCTGGCTGAGGGAGGCAGGGTCAGACAGTGGGAGCTGATGGAGGTTTCTGTGTGAACTTGAGTCCATAAGGAGTGTGTCAGCACCTGTGAGCGCTCTGTAGATGCAGCTTTGTGTCCAAATGCCTCAGGCATCGAGTGGACATCATCAACATGGCAACGCTGCTTTACCAAATTACAAACATCACAGATATGGGTCATTTATCTAGTCTCATTTCCACTTGCTTGCCTTCCTTTCAGGTGCCATTTTGGTGCACACACCCTTGCCTGAGGTTAATTTCAAAGAAAAGAAGAAAAGGAAGCTGTGTCTCAGGTAACATTAGTAGATATCAGTCAGTTGTCTCTCATCAATATCTGTTAACTACAGATGTTATTGGAAATTGTATCCAGTCTATAGACAAGATAGCAGATACCTTATTCCCTGTAGGTCTGGTAAGAATAGAAAGGACAACAGTGATTTGGTTCTAAGAGCAGACAGAAAAAATGCACGCAATCAATATGTTTGTCCAGCAACAGAGAGGCTTTTAATTTATTATAGATGAGCTAGTGCAACCTTTGCTGTATCATAGACAGAAGCATTTCCAGTGGAGGAGGAGAGGAAACAGATTGCTGTAACTGATGAGTGTGATTTGAACATCACCTTTTAGGTCACACTGCGTTATTAAGATGTTAATTCCAGGTTTGGAATTGCCTATTTAATTATCTGCCTGTGTGTAATATGTACAATTTACAAAACACTGTGCATGTGTGTTTAAGGTGTGTGTATGTGTCTAAGTATTCCTGGACATAGTGGACTAGTGTAAACTCATTAACCTATAATTACAGACCACTTTGCGCCACCTGTTTTCTAACCAACGTTTTAGCTTGACCTTGCCCACACATCTGATCCTGTCGCACAAGATCAGCAAACCAGCAACAATTTGATGCAAGAAACCACCAGATTCACACTAGCATTTTCAGATGAGGTGCCCATATTGGGTGGGTGGGTGTGTGGGTGGTTCATCTCGCAACATATCTCCACAAATACTTTTTGGCACACTTTTCTCAAGTGTTGGATATCAGAGCATCACTGCGCGCCGCAACAAGGAGATTTTTCCAAAGTATTCCTGCTTGTATCCTGCAGCGTTTTGTACTGTAGGTCTAAACATGCTTTTTAGTGGTTTGTTAAGACAGATGCACCTTCATTTTTTTTCTTTCCAATTTATCATACTGCTATGAAGAAAACACAAAGGTGTTGAACAGGGATGTAAAACTTTTGACATTTGTGCTATATAGTTGTCAACAAGCTTACACATGCAAAAACCCTGGTATGGTCCTTTAAGTCCCCTGGGAAAAATCTTTGATGTTGTTTTGACAGAACAGTCATGGCACCAGCTGGTCTCAGGAAAAAGGTTTAAAGGAGACCAAACTAAGACACAAGTCCTGTCCCCGTTTGTGTGTGTGTGTGTGTGTGTGTGTGTGTGTGTGTGTGTGTGTGTGTGTGTGTGTGTGTGTGTGTGTGAGAGAGAGCGGGCAAGCAATGAATGTCAGTGTAGTAATACCTCAAGGCTAAGTCACCTGATAGGTTTCATTGGCAAACAAGAGTAACAGCAAGCCTTTTTGGTTTGTTTAAGCTGCTCTCAGAGGAGGGCTCAAACTGAAAGGGATATGCTCAGTAACGAGACAGTCATCCGAACATACGGGAGAAAGACGGAAACGACACGCATAACATTGAGGGATACAATGTGATAATCCGTGATGGATTTGGCTCCAGTGAGTATGAAGTCAGACTAGGTGGATGTGTCTTGGGTCTGGGTCTAAGCCTGGTGTCAGCGCTTTGTCATGCATCACAGAACAGGTACAGTGCCATCTATGTCGTGTCAGTATAGTTTCTTTGAGACTATATGTGTGTTTCGTCTGAGAGTCTCTTCGAGTTTACCATGCTAGTACAATAATATTCTGACAAAACAAAGGAATGGGGAGACTTGTTACCTTTTTTATACTGTGTTATATCTCTGAAAGTATTTATTATTTTTTTTATCCTGAAAGACATGAACTGTATTGAACAACATTTCCAGCGTGGCAGTGGCATGGTGAGTCAGTGTAGGCTGCCTCAGGAAAACAGAGCAAACAAAGTCAGACTAAGATGAAAAGTCAATATTGTTCCGGTGCTGTTACTTGAACTTATCTGTCTATGTTTGTACTGTAACCACTTTTACAGGATGTCAGTGACCATGAGAAACTCCCTACTCATAACCTCCTGGCCTTTCTGGTCTCTAGATGGCCCTCCTTGTCATTTTCCTCCTGATTTTCACAGCTTCAGCCAAATTTTACCTGAAGTACAGTATCATAAAATGTCTCATGTTTTTATGACTCTGAACTGTATTGGCTCTAACCTGAGATGTGGTCTCTTGGCTTTCATGACATGGAGGCCTCATTCGGCTCGAACTAGATATAAAACATGCAGGCATCTTTAAACATGGCCAGTAAGCTTTTTATCTTTACTGGTATAGTTGAACTGCATCTTAAAACAATTATTTCTTTGTCAAAGTGCCCCAAGGAAAATGTGTTACCTTACAGTAGCTTCTAACAGTGTACCTTATTAGCTTATTTTGATTTCCCTCAGGCTTGTCGGTATGATTGGACATTGATAACAGACAGCAATTGAATAAAGAGACATGAAACTGAGTGCATGGATGTAGTGAAATAAATGCGAATGTTGTCATTTGTTTCTTTTATATGGGAGGATAAATAACTTGTATTCTGTAAATGCCACAGATCTAAAAAGATACATTTTCAGACTGGTAAGGTGAATCTTAAATTGTATTCACCTTGTAAAATGTAATTATTGGATGTGAACATTTAGTTTATGTGACTGTGAATAGTGTGAGAGAGACGCAAAGCAACAGCCTTATAATCTAATACCAAAGAACTCTGCGTCAACAATTTTCCTCTATTGATCTGTTTTCCCTTGCGTAGCTCTCAGTTTCAAGTTGAACTGTGGCCAGTCTTCATTCAAAAGTTTCCTGAATACAAATCAATGCAAACACTGTTCACAGCATGGAGACTGTTTATGTTTAATGCGTAGTATTCGTGGGCACTAGCAGCTGTCAGATGTTTCCCAGTTTAACCTACATTTACTTCATTAGAGTAAATAAATATCTCCATTTGTGCTTTGACTTACAAATTAGACCACAATGGAAAAGTAATTATTTGCCTACTTACTGAATGTTACTGTAAGAATTTCTTACATGTAATGGTATTGCAATGTATATGTGTGTGTGTGTGTGTGTGTGTGTGTGTGTTGTGTGTGTGTGTGTGTGTGTGTGTGTGTGTGTGTGTGTGTGTGTGTGTGTGTGTGTATATATATATATATAATATATATATATATATATATATATATAAAAATAAATAAATAAAGGTATGCAGTGTGTCAGCTGGCCAAAAAGTCACTGGCTAGACTCTTAATGCCCCCCTCTGAGCCCCCCCTTACCCTATCGGTGTCTGCTGTTCAACCACCAGTTTGAGCCCTGGTATAACTACAATCTCCATTTCCTACTGGGGCAATGGATCTTAAATCTGATTATTTTAATCCACATGGAGGGAGTCCATGGGGGTTAGAGAGCTGTGATCACCACTGAAATGCTACTTCCAGAGTAAAATTTCTGTGAAAATTTGTTACATTTTATTTCTGCCTGTGCATAGTATATATGACAATGGACCACTTTACATCACCTGAAGAACATGGTTATGTGTGAAAATGCTAATTATTGTGCCATATTATAAACAAACTTGATAATGAAACAGAGCTGAGAAGTTGGTCTCAGGCTTCATGCCATGAAATACATCGTCAGCTCTGATGTGTCACTAATGTTGGCACTTCTCTCTGTTTTTCCAGATGAAATCATGCAGCTGGACAGCAGTCCTCTCCGAGCTGCTGACATCACCCCTGACCTCAAGAAGCAGTTTGCCTTCCTTTCAGGTGACACTCCTCTTGCTCTGTCTGTATCAGCATGTGTTTCCATTTTCTCTTGAGTTGAGTGCAACCCATGTGCTGTCCATTTCTTTCTTCATCAATCTACCAACTATCCTCTTCCTCATCTCTGCCATTTCAATAATCATTACATATTAACTATTCCACTTGATATTTGCATTGTTCACGGAAACAGTTTTTCCTGGCACTCATGATTTGCTATTCAAATGTCACTTCCCTCCTTTTCCTCTTCACTGGCTGACAGGTTTTGCTCCAGATACTTACTGCGTTATTTGCTACTGTTGCCTGATCTGCATTTCACTCACTGCTTCTAAATGTCCAGGTCATGATAAACATCATGTTTTCGTCCCCACAATATTTGAGCCTTCTGTTGCAGAGATTGCTGGATATCTGTGACACCTATTATTATATTCATTACTACATTACTTAAGAAAAGAAAAAAGCTGTGTGTGTGTGTGACAGAGTCGACCTCGTGGCTGCAGCAGAGTCGGGAACCATTTTGCAGACAAAGATCTAAGCAGACGTTGAAACCATGACCATGCACTTGCTGTTGCTATAGCAATGAGAGAAGAAAAGGCAGACAGATTGATATTCCAGTCACATGCGCTGACAGAGCAGCTGTTCCACACAAGGAGTGCGTGAGTGCGTGTGTGTGTGAGGTGAGATAAGCCCTCAAAACATTTTTCTCAGTTGGCTTCTTAATATAAGTGATGGGGTCCTACAGGAACACAACCTTGTGCCAGTTTTGGTTATTTCACATAAGAGCTTTCTGCTCTATATTTTTGTATTATTCTGTTTTTCTCTGTGCTCTTCTCACTGGTTTTAAGTGCCTGGAGTTCAGTTGGAGAAAGGCTATGTCACATATTTCTGTGTTCCAATCAGGATTTAACATCAAAATCTCGTTGCACGTGTTTGCTTAAAAACCGTACCCACACAGTCCTGAGGAAGCAGATTTGCTGTATTCTTAATTGTTAAACTCCTTATAATTAATTATTCAGAACAGTTTCTAAATGCTGTCTTTGATTGTTGCGTATTTAGTAATACATTAAAGAGAGTTGCTTAAGATTTGAAACCAGGGTTTTAAGGTGAATTTTGTAGTAACATGAGGCAATAAGGGGGTAAGATAATGAGATGATATCACTTATTATTTTATTTAAAAATTATTTTTAACACTCAACTGTCAACACTTGGAGCCTTGCTTAATTTTTTTTTTTTAGGCGTGTAATGCAAGGCTAGTAAATGTGTAAAATTTTGCATTAATAATGTTACAAATGTGACAGAAGAGGAGTAAAGAAGAGAACAAGAGGGTTCAAACTGATTTCTTGTACAGGCCTTAGACAAACCAAAGGGGAAGGAATAACAGGAATATCCCTCAGTTCTCTAAATAAGCACCACAGGAAGAGTCAGGAACAGTGACAAAGTAAAAGATGGATCTGCAGGGAACCCCACATTTAAAAATGAATAAATAAATAGTATTCACAGATCTCCATCAACGTGTATCTGATTTTTTATAATGTAATACTATAGCTGAAAACACTTTTAATCCATGGAGCATAAGAGGGGATGTGGTGAAGATTTACATCCCATAGTGATCAAGCGTCTAGCAAACATTTCTTTTTCTAAATCCCTGTATTTAGGACTAAGCAGTCTGTCTGCACTGTGGTAAGGAATTAATTCATGTCAGATCACCAGCATATCTTTGCTTGTTTGTAGATGTAAGTGGACGAGACTAATTTGTTATGATGGGATACTGATTTTTTTTTCCTCCACAGCCTCCACAGCTTTAACATCAGTGCCCCCATGTGGCCACAGTTTCTTCTTAGTCACTGCTCTCTTTTGTTTACTGTAAAATATCAAAAGACCTTGTCAGATTGATTGACAAAGCTCTTGACAGCAGCCCAGAAACAATGGAAGCTATGATGAGTTTCAATGGTTTTGTCTTTGCTTTGATTATACCCAAGGCGATACGCACAAAGCATTCTTGCATAAGTCCTATATATTCATGTGGAAAGTATCAGTATCGGTGTTTCTCTTTTTTTTTTTTTTGTTCATTCTCTAGGGGGGAGAGGAGACAATGGCAGCCCTATCATTGTGTTCCCAGAGTTCCCTGCATTTGGAGAGATCACCGACAGAGAGTTTCACAACGTGCTGACCTATTTGACTAGTGTTCCCAGGTAAAGTCCCTCACTGAGCTGATTTTCATATGCAAACACACAAATCTGAGATTGCTGCTTATATCCACACATCACTTTCTCCTCATCTTATTTCATACCCCTCTTTGTTAAACATCACTTGCTTTTTTCACACTATAAACTCTCCTGGTGTCACCAACAACTTGTTTAATCTCTCTCTTGATGCTACAGTCTTATGAGGAAGATGGCGCGGCTACGAGTTTAAACATGACTGAGGTTTTTCTGTGTGGTGTTGCATCATCTTGGGTTTTCTTCCACAGTCCAAAGACATGCAAGTCAAGCGAATTGAAAATGTGTGGATGAAGGAAGGATAGTATGAAGTATATGGATAAAAACTACAGTTTGTGAATATACCGTTGTGTATGAAGTATGCCTGTAGGTGGCAGTGGATACTTAAACACAGCTTCACTTCATAAAGACGTGCAGAGGCTTTGCTCAGTGGATGAGACGGCCTGTTCCTTGCACAGATATCTGTAAAAGGTTGTGATTTCTGTATTATTAATAAGATGGCCAAGTCATAATCCAGGGTCTTTATCAGTCTTCTGCAGATTGTCTTTGTACACATGGGTAGACCAGATGACACAAGGGGGGAGGGGAGAAGATAGAAGACCACCCTTTCCTCAAAATATCCCCCCAGAAAACAATCTCCTGTCCCCTTTTCCTGTTCATTTTCATCTTTTCCTCACAATTTTAACTTTCTTGATTTAGCCCTTCCTCCTGTCTGTCATGCCCTTCCTTCATCTTGCCTTGAGTAGTTTGCAAAAATAGAAACTGCAGCAATTCTGACTGTTTGAATCTGAATAATGCATACAGACAGCTGTGCAGCGTGTTCTGAGGTAGTTGAGAGTGTGTGTGTGTGTGTGTGTGTGTGTGTGTGTGTGTGTGTGTTGAATTGCACAGACATGCATCTGTATTACAGCACACAGTGCATGTGTTTGTGTTTAAAGGCCTTTATGTCTGTTTAGCTGATCTCATGTTGCTTAAATTATTCCTTCTGATTTTAGCATGACCAAGACTTTATTATATCCATCAGGATTTAACTTTTCATGTGTACACTGAATTACTGTTCAACTTCTGAGCCACGAGAATCATTTTCTCCCCCCAAATCCAAGCTGAAAAGCAGCCAACAGGCAAATACAATTTTCATCTATTTTTAAGTGTCTAAATTCACCTCCTCTGTGGTGTGTAGAGGTTACCGGTCATCTGAAGGGGGGTCATCCACAGAAGCTGTTGTGAACACAGAAACAGATGTCTGGAGCTACCTGAGGGACCAACACCCCCGATAGGGCATATATATATTCTTCAACCAGGGGCAAATATGCTGCATCTGTGTATTACGACCTTGAACAGCTGTTGCTATTTTTTTAAATGAATACATTCGGATCAATATTAATTGCATGCATGATTTCAAATGTTAATTCTATCATACCAAACATGCATGCTTGTAATCACATTATATATCAACCATAAATGTCATTTTTACTACAGCTAAAGTTTGGATGTGTTGAATATTGAATTCATTTTTGTCTTGTTTGATTTTCTGGATCCTAATTGATTTACATCAGGCTTTGCATCTGCAAACACAGTAAATGAACTAATTACTGTGTCCTTGCACAGATGATGTTCCTTATTTCATTTTATCTCTCCTTGGCTCTGCATATGTGCATTCACATATTTGTAATGCTTTCTTCGCTCATGGTTATCTAATCTGTTTTTAATTTAATATACCAGTGCCCTTGTATTCAAACAGTCACTTTGCCTGCTATGCTCAGTACTCAAGAAGGAGGAGGGGTATAGCAGTGTGTGTATTGCTATGTCTGCATATGCATTCATGCAGCAAAGTTCCTTCATCACTGCTTTGCCATTAGGCAGAGCTTTTTCACAGCTCAACTCACAGCTTGCGGTGCTCCTACTCACTTTGACCTGAGCAATCCAATTATTATTAGGACTCTCGTCACACACGTGTGCAGCCACAACATCACCAGGCAATTTCTATGAATTTTGATGTATGTTTACAACACAGTATGATAATTATAATGTGTCCATTTACATTTTTATAAATTCAAAATTCTTTGTAAAACAAGATTAGAAGTCGTTCCTTGAACTGTGTTTTGATGCAGTATAAGTACTGAATTAGTCTAAATGCTGATCACATACACTGTTTATTTGTAGGGGAACAGGATGTTTTCAAATTGTGAAAAGTGCAGAGTAAATGTTGGTGAGCTCAAAAGCTAGTTTACACCCTCTGCCCCAATACAACAATAAGAAACAGAACAGATAACAAACATATGTGAATATACCATGACATGTATTATTGAAAAAATAAATAGGGTCGTGTCAGCTGACACGCAGTTTGGGTCATTGTGGTTTAGTAGCAGCTGCAGAGGCCCATTTCATCAGGCTCTTCTGATGTTCTTCCTTTACCTGTGCTGCTGTATGTTCACCATAAACCACCCTCTCATCTCAGCAGCCATAAATGTCTCAGAGGCAGAAAAGCACTTGTCCCACTCCCCTCCCTCCTCCTCTGCGGCTGAGATGTAAAGCAGATTGTGCTTTGAAAGCCTGAGTGGCTGTGAGAGTCTGTGTAGGTGATTGTACGCAGAGCTGAGAGGTGGGGATGATGGAGGAAGAGAATAGGAAAAGATGAAAGGGGAGGGAAAGTACAGGAAGAAAGGATGAGAAGAGCCATCATGAATATAAATGTTACAGTGAGAGAGAGTATAAAGTAGAGAGGCAGACAGTGATAAACATTCTGTAGTTTCCTAATAACTGAAACCCTCATGCTTATAGTGCCATCCTCTTTGAGCCTGCTCCTGCCCCACCTCTATAAGGATCCACTGATTAGCTACTAGAGCTGCTCATCATTCTGCAGCCATCTTGTGATTGGCTTGTGTCCCAGCAGCTCCCAGTGTCTCATTGGACAGCTTACAGATGCCGCACAGGGGATGCAGGGGCTGGATTCTGTGATGGTCTGAGGCATTCGTCTCCCTCCCCCTTCAAACAACACAGCACACGCTGGGATCTACTCATCTCCTGTGTTTTTTATTTGTCTTTTTTGTCGTAAGGAGTGCCCCTTTTAATCTGCTGCCACCCTGTTTGTGCAGTTGATAGTTGTAAAATGGAGGACATGAAAGTAAATACTTGAAGATCACTGGCATGTTTCTGCAAGAAAGATACTGACAGTGCTAAGGTGCGCATGTGTCACCTATGCTGTAGGTGCATCATGTTTTCAGGTAAGCACAGGGGATTCTGCTGGTGAGCTGCACATGTGATTGTTGATGTATAGCCCCCTCCTCTCTTCTGGGACCAGAGCGACGGCAGGGGGAAGGGGAAGGGGGTGCGCAGAGAGAGTACAGGGGGCTAAAGGCTGATGGCCAAGAAATCTGGAGGTGCTTCACAGCATCTCCTTTTATGGACTGCACCAGCTGTCTAAGAAGATAAAGAGCAGCATAACAAAACAGTGAGCTGTAAACAAGCACCCGGCTTCTTCACCGCATGTTTTCATGTTTTGTCTTTTCTTCATTACTGTTATGTTTTTTGTGGGCTAACTACTTTTCTGTCTTTAAAAGTGGCTATTTGGTTAAAGTTTAGTCAGTTTATATGATCTCATCTTGCCGTTCACTTTGGTGCTGACCCCTGAACTATCTCTGTGGGTCAAACGGACCAGTGTGTCATTTGTGTTAAACATGCTGCCTCTGTGTGTTCCAGCTTGTCGTCGACAGGCGTGGGTTTCATCCTGGTCATTGATCGCCGGCAAGACAAATGGGCGGCTGTTAAGGGGACCCTGCTCCGTATTGCAGTAAGTTTGCCTTTGTGTCTGCAGATGTGACCATGCACTTTCTTCCTGCGTGCATTGTAAGTGTCTTTGTGTCTGTGCGTCTATGCGAGAGAGAGGACCAGGGTTTGAGCGGCACTGGCCTTGCACCCTCACCCATGGGGGGAGCAGGTTTGTCAGGCCACAGAGAGGTGTTGGAGCATCCCTGTCTCTTTTTCGCAGCTACACCACTAATATCATCACCACCACCTTGGGGGGTTGATATGAGCCAACACCACCCTTGAACTCTGTCCCATCACCATCACAGCGTGCCATGTGTTTCCATAGCTACGGGGCAAAATAAACAGTCACATACCAGAAAAGACAGAAGGAGATGACTTTTTTTTTTTTTTTCCACTCATTCATTTAAATATCACTCATCTCTTCAAGTTGATTTATTAATAACACATTTTTTGAAGAAAAAAAAAAAAAAAAAAAAGCCTTAACTTAATTACTTTAGATGAGTCAGAAAAATTAATGGACACCTAATTCTCAGCCTATTTTACGATCTATCCTATTAGCCTCCTAAATTTGAGTCTTTTTTTTTTTTTTTTTTTTGTACTGTGTTGAGCTGCTGCATATTTTTGCTACATGTTGTCTCTCTTCCATTTAGTGCATCATTTATTTTCTATTTTAATGGTTCATCTAACCATGTGACATGTCACCATGTTGCTGAATAAGAGGAATCTAGCTGTTGAGCATCAGAACTAATCATTTAATTTCCACCTTCTGGTCCTTCTCACTGTTTCAGTCCTTTCCTTTGGACAATGAGCGTATCTATATCTTTGTGTGTGTGTGAGAGAGAGAGAGAGAATCACCCCCATCATATAATCTCTTAGCATATTTTTGGGGATAAAACAATGGACAGTTGACTAGCACCCAGTTTTTAACAGCTTTACCAGCTTCACTCATTGCAATGCCACCATTATATTCCCTGCCAGTGTAGTGAAGACATGTTTATTGTTGTCAATTTATATTGTTGAACATTTGAATTTTTCAGAAATATTGTATAGAATAAAAATGTTGAAGTCATTTAATACTTGTTTTGGACAGATCCTCACAGGTGTATCATTACTGGCAGAAAAATAATAAATCAACACAGAGGGCTACACGAAAAGATGAAACGTCTGTGAGAATGAGAGATGAATATCACCACCCACTGTCTCCAGAGACATGAGAGACCCACTCATTCATTTCGAATTAAATCAAGCTTTATTAATCCCACAAGGGGGACTTTTACGGGCTGACAGGCTGGTAATAGGGGGCATTCAGTCATCCCTGCAATAATGTCCTGTTTGGGGTGATTCAGCCAGCCTGCTAAATACATCATGATGGAAACTGGACTTTCTAAGCTGCTGTTATCTGTGTACAGTGGAGACTAGCTCATGGTCTATATTCAATCATATTCAAAGCACACTGATGTATTTGGGTTATTTAGTCGGTGGGTACATGTGTGTGGATCTGAGTGAGAACGTCTCTGCTGTTGAGTGGATCTCTTTGTCTTGTTGTGTCTATGTATATGAGCACACTTGTGTACACATGTGCTTGTGTGAATGTGGGTCAGTGTGTTTCATGGAAAGCTACCCGTTGCTGTGCATGGCTGAGTTTGATCTGATGACAGACACGATGTGTGTTTACAGGCTGATCCTAATGAAGTCTACAGTGTTGGTCCCTAAAGCATACCCCCCTCTCCTTCATTTATCTGGCTCTTCTTCGTGTGTGTGTGTGTGTGTGTGTGTGTGTGTGTGTGTGTGCGCGCGCGCGCGCGCGCGCGTGCGTGCACGTTCATCTCAGTCTGACAGTGACAAAGAACATGTAGACCGTGACCACAACTGCCAGTAATGACAGATCTGAGCAGCATGGTTGAATGGTTACAATATACATTATACATAGATATTCTGTATTGTTTTTGTTGCTAACAAATCGCATGAAAAAATCAAAATCAGCAGTGAATTAGTCTCTTTCACTACTTTCCTACTTCTCTACCCTGTCTGGGGCCTTTACCCCTAAACCCATTCTTTCCTACACAAAACAAATCAGTGGGCGTGAATATTTAGTTTAATCTTTAAAGAAGACTAAATAATCCCACCCGTGTGGTGCTAGTATTGCTACGTCAGGTGTGTTTTGGTCTGACACAGACAATGCTGCTACAGGCCTTATATTCCCTTTTTTTTCCCCAGAGAAAATAGTGGAGGCAAAAAAACCCATATGGTGAGTGACCATTTTCAACACAATTATTCTCTTTCCACCGGGTCAGCAAGGACTAACACTGAATTGATTTAATAATTCCATTAACGGTGCAGATCTTAAGCCTTTTTTTATTAACAGTGTTCATTTTTATTTTTGCTGAGAACAGCATTCTTCAACTCACTTGGGGAGGACAGCTAATCAGGCAAAGCATCGGTTTAGGTCATTAGCTAATTAAAGCTGCTTTAATAGTTGCATTGCCTCAGGCGGGGAGATCCGTGTCCACCCTCAACCATCATCCAAGTGCTTTCACAGCAGTACTTAGTCTGTCGGTGTCAATCCGGACATTTAAATTGGCGTTTTATTTGTTCTGTTGGCTGAGTTGAATGTATGGTGGATACATAGCATGAGAAATGAGGAAAAGGGGATTCATATGGATGTTCCAAAGTGTCTAGTAAAGCCAAGTGATTCTTTGCTTTATGCTGAGTATGCTTGTTAGAGATGACTATTTAATTTATACAGCCCAAAATCACAAATCATAAATTTGCCTCTTAGGGCTTTAAAAAAGTAAAACGTTTACCCTGTGCATCATTCTGTATTAACAAATGCATCAAAACTATGTTAATTTAAATCCTAACAATGCCAGCTGGGTAGACTGTAATCATGCCTGTGCATATCTATGAGCTGGTGCTGGTTCTTTCTGCCTTGTTATTCATGCAAAGGCATCTTGGGGACATGAAGATTAATGTCCCTGCCACAGGATCCCCCGCATCCCCCACTACCTTCCCTATTCGCTTGTACTCCACACACTCCATGTGCATGTTCGAATGTGTTTGAGTGAGAGTTTTCATGTGGGAGACAGATGCAGAGACAAAAGGAGGGAATAATATAGAGGAAGTGCTGGCTGTCAGCAAAAAAGAACAGGACACGTCTGGCTGAAGTGTGATGTATAATTGACTCACAGTGGAGGAGGATCCCTTCTGCTTTGTTACATCGGTGACAGTCTCCATCTACTCCCTAATTTCAGGGCTCCTTCCCAGGGAACCTCCAGCTGGTCCTGGTTCTGAGGCCCACCACCCTCCTGCAGCGCACACTGTCCGACATCCTCTTCAAGTTCAACAAGGATGAGTTCAAGATGAAGGTGCCGGTGAGTGGAGTCACTCTCCCACTTGTGGAAACATTGTGTATATATATCACACAATGATTAATATTGACATTTGATCTTATTTATAATCAGATGACATATAGGTAAGAGTGTGTTTCTGTCTCAGGTGATCATGCTGAGCTCTATAACTGAGCTGCACTCCTACATCGACCGCACCCAGCTGACCCAGGAACTCGGGGGAACACAGGAGTACTGTCACGAGAAGTGGATCTCTCACCGCACTGTATGTACACTGTACAGTACACACCACCCTACACTGAATTACTAGCATGGGCAAAATACACACAGTCATTACAAGGAGCCTTAAAAATAAAATAATACACACAGTGAAATGAGTGCACGTAAAAGGTGAGAAATACAAATAACAATGAAATAAACAGGAGACAAAGAGACTTCGTCAGATTTAAGAAGCTCAGGCCAAGATAGATGAGAGATAGACAAGATGAAAGTTGATTGAACAAAACATGTTTCTACTTCAGGGTGGAAACCCTCCATAAAAATCTTCACTTCGGTAAAATCAGAAAAATGACCAAAGATGCTGAAACAAAATATTCAGTCAATGAAAAATACCCTCATGTCTCACTACATCAGCATCATACTGCAGCACCTGAATCTAAAAAATGAAGGCACTGCACATTTTCTTGACTCATCACAAACATGCATGTAGACAGTCTCTGTTGTGTCTTGTATACGTCAGGCTATTGAAGGCTTTGCGCTGATGGTAAAGAAAACGGCACAGATCCTGCAGTCATTTGGGACTGAGCTGGCTGAAACTGAACTCCCAAATGAAATCAAGGCCACAACCATCCTGCTCAGCACACACACCAACAAGAAAGAAAAAATGAAGGTAACTATTCATATACATACACACCTTTGCTTTGCTTCTCTGTATATTTCTACATACAATACATCATTTATCTGTTTGGATTATCCTCAATCTGTCTCGGTGTGTCTGTAGGAGGATCTGATGGTGGCTCTGGGTCAGGGTAGCAGGCTGTTGGAGAGCATCAATGAGCCTGTAGTACGAGACCCTGACCACAACATGAACCAGGATGAACTAGAGAACCTAGCTACAGTGCAAAGGTTAGAACCACAAGAGCTCGTAGTGCTGCAGGATGGCTGTTCTTTTCTTGTCTCCATTTCATACAAATTAGTGCTGTGAGTTTCTTTCGCTGTTGATGAGGAAAAGTCAGTGTTTTTAGGTCAACAGTTTTCAACACTGCAGTGACTTGATAATATGTTAGTTGGACTAAAAATATAGTGCCACTATTGTTATACAGACTGTCAGTGGTGTATCTGATTTAACAAAGAGTAAAGCCAGGAGACTTTGGAGTTATTTGATGGCAGGTAATTTGTTCGTGGCGTCTCATCTCCTACCGTCAGTATAGTTTTAGTAACACTTGCCAAGGCAGTGTGCTTTGAGGTCAGCCAGTATTTTGAGCAGCACTAAAGGCACTGATTCCCTTGTCAACAGGCATTAGCTTTACATAGCATGCACACACATAAACACAGGAAAAATATCCAAATACCTCAGTCAGCATTTGTAGTGCATTTTGTACTTTATTCATTCTCCCCCACTGCATTTTTTTCTCTACTCAACTGCCTGCTTTTTTACAGTCTATCTCCATCTCTGTCTCTTACTGTTCCCATCTCTTTCTCTGCTCCTCTGTCAGACTGCTGTCTCAGCTGGATGAGACAGAAAGGGCTTTCGATGAGTTCTGGGTGAGGCATCACACCAAACTGGAGCAGTGTCTCCAACTGCGCCACTTTGAGCACAACTACAGAGAGGTGAGCCTCCGTACTAGATCTCAGTCAACATGATCCCTGTTCAAACCTGAAAACTGACTGAGGTGTTTCTGCTGCAGGTGAGGGCTCTGCTGGATCAGGTGTCTGAGAAACTTGCAACCTTCTCTGAGGTTGGGATCAGCCCAGCCCACGCTGAACATATCTTCTGTGAACTCACCACCTATGAGGAGAGAGTCTGTGTAAGTAATACCTGACCCCTCACAATCAAAGCTTTGTCCAACCATAGCATGAATAGCTGAATAATATTTTGGTTTGTTGAATGCACAGTTCTGTTTGTGTCTCTGTTACAAATCATCTAATGTCACTCCAATAATCCTGACAGGTAGACTTTTTGTCATCAGGAGGTTGGAAAATAAATAGAAATTTAGCTTGTAATACCATTTTACATTTTGTTATAATTTGTCATCATATATCATTTTGTCATCACAATCATATTCATAATACCGTGCATATGACAGTGTCTATATAGTAGCTTCCTGAATAAGGTGTGAATGAGCAGTTTAATTAACAAAGCTGAGTGTAATGCTCTGCCAAGGCTGCACAGTCATCTAAATTTAAATTTAGATAATTTGCATAATCTTTTAAATGGTTTCATTCTAATCTGGATCTGAATCAAAATATACATGTGAAGCATGTTGATGATGGCCTTTATTCTCATAGAGGAACTAAGAGGAAAGTGATCTTTTTGGGAATATTAGGGCTTTGCACAAGAATTGATAGTGCAAAAAAATTTCATTTCTAAATAGCAGTGTCTTTGGGTAAAATCCCATAAAATGTAGCAGTTTATGTTCATAGTTTCCTAAAAATTTGGTCACAATTGCACAGTGGACTCAAAAATATTTGGAATTTATGATCACAAAAATTCATAGCCAATATAGGAAAAATGTAGAGAATATGTAAAGAGGAGATTCCAGATTTCAGGCTCATCAGGATGTGTAGCAGATTTGGTTAAAATCAGATGAAGTTTGCTAGAGGACTGGTGAAAGCACCCTTGCAGAGGTAATTACTGTCACGCCATACTGCTCCACAGGAGGTGATGGACAGAGCCTTGGCCTTGTCTCGTGAGGGTGATGAACTCATCCAGAACTCGCACTATGCTGAAGACTCCATTCAGCCCAAATGCAACGAGCTCAGAGCGGTCAGCGAGAGCGTGAGCAGCAGCCTGAGGGCCAAGAAGGACCATCTTCTCAAAGCCATGGAGCTACATCAATGTTTGGAGAGGGTGAGAAGACAACACACAGACACTCCTAGTGGAGTTTCCTTGTCTTGTTTCTGACCCCACCTTCTGTCATCTCCAGGCTTCTAAATGGGTTGATGACGGCATATACCTGCTGGCATCTCAGCCAGTAGACAAGTGTCAGTCACACGAGGGGGCTGAGTTAGCCCTGCAGGAGCTGGAGCGTTATCTGGATAACGCAGGCCAGAACCAGCTGACAGACCTCAGCACCATCTGGAAAGAATATGAGGCTGTGCTCAACCAGCAGTTCAAGGTAAGAGGACCAACCAAAGAAAACGTATGTTGCACTTTTTAAACATCACTCTGTCACTTTTAAATAGATAGTAACAACTTGATGCAGTTATTGTAAATAGATATGACCATTGTCCATTGAACACTGTTATTGTGCACATCTGTCTAACATCAGTATGGTATCAGGTCTCCACTGATTGTGGCACTGGTTTATTGATTCTAATATACTAAACAAATGATCACTTAGTTACTTAAACAAGCATCAAATATTAATATGATGATGTACTGACACTGCTCTGATGACTTCCTGTGTGTCAGGACCAAGTGGAGAAGATTTTCCAGAAGCAGGTATCTATGCAGGAGATGTTTGACAAGAGGAGGGTCAGCCTGAAGAAGCTAGCAGCCAAACAAACCAGGCCGGTGCAGCCGGTAGCCCCCAGACCAGAGGCCTTCATCAAATCCCCTCTCAGCTCACCTGGTCAGTTTCCACACAGCCACACATGAGCCATTTATTCTACACTGTGTAAAGTCTTTTCAGAAGGATTTTATGTTCTTTATTCTTTGCATGACCACATTGCTATTTGCACTATGTGTAACCCTATACATATATTTCACGTTATCTCACTTATAGCATATACTGTAGAAATTTTCATTGTAGACACAAATAACCTAGAAATTGTAAATGAACAATAGGTAGGTCGACTTGTGAATTCAGAAACATTAGAGATTTCTCTAACAAGAAATGAAAAATGCTTTATTCTACTGGCTGTTTCATCATGAAATTCTTTGCATATAAGGTTGAAAATTCTTGCTATTGCTTTTAGCTTATGCATAGCAGGACAAAGCTTTTATTTTATATTTTGTAATATAAAACAATGAATATGTTAAGACTATTAAATCTCTAAAACCATATCATTTAAAACATTTTTTTCATAACAAATGCAAAATCCCAAGATGTTTGCAGCATTATTTATCCATGTGTGAAAACACAGACAGTGACAACATGAGAAATAAACAGTATATTGTCTGGTACAGATGCACCATTATAATGATCACAATTTATACTTACTTTATTATGGGTCGGTGATTTCCAATAAAATAAAAAGCCAAAACATTTCTTGTATCTGTACAAGAAATGTATCACTCAGATGATCTTCAGAATTACAATATGTAATTATATATACGTATGTAAATATATGTGCAATGCTTCAACTATTGCATTGGACTGATGCTTTTAATAACCTAAAAATGATGACTCTGTTTTCTCATCCACAGCACACAGAGCTCAGCAGGAGAAACACTGCTCAGAGTCGGACTCTGGGACCAACTGTGAGAAAGTGAGTTCGTGTCTGCGCACTGTCTGTCCACTTGTTCTGTTAGGTTTGTATTGTCTGTTGCTTATCATGCTGATCCTATGTTGTTGTGTTTTTTTTTCCCCCTCAGGGAAAAGGCCAACTGCAGAATGGAGACAATAACAGCAGACATGCTTCTCTGTCAGAGGAGGAGGAGAACCTGGCAGTGCTCAGGAGGTGAGGGGATCAGCTGCCGCTCTTTCATCTGTAATCAAATTACACGGCAGATGGACTGTGTGAAAAGTTATCTCATTATCTATAGGGCTGTGCATCTATTTTTTCTGAATCCACCAAATCCTTTATTTGATCCCTCTTCTTTTTGCCTCTGTGCCTGCCTCACTCTCTATCCTCCCTGTCTACAGGCACGTGATGAACGAGCTGCTGGAAACTGAGAGAGCCTATGTAGAGGAGCTGCTCTGTGTATTGCAGGTGTTTATTCACTCCACAGAGGGATTCATATTCTGTTAGTCTTATACCTGTGCCTGAAATTTCATGTTTGCGATTGTGTGTTTCTCACAGGGTTATGCCTCTGAGATGGATAATCCAGCAGTGTCTCACCTCATCCCTGCTCCTCTGCAGAACAAAAAGGAGATTCTGTTTGGCAACATGCCTGAAATTTACCACTTCCACAAGAGGTGAGTGAGCGCCATCTGGCTGTCATTGATGATACCTACGCTGTGACTGTGACATTTTGCAGGAACAGCATTTCAATCAATCTTCTTCTTTATCTTTTGTCTCGCTCTTCCTCATACTTTCTCTGTCATGATTTTGTTGTTTCCAGGACGTTTCTGAGAGAGCTGGAGTTGTACACCGACTGCCCAGAGTTGGTTGGAAGGTGTTTTCTACAGAGGGTGAGTGAATTTTGAGATTTTCAGCACAGATGTGAATACAGTAGTGCTGCTGATGGGGTTTTCCTGATCACAAATCATTTGCACTTCCTTCCTCAGATGACAGACCTGCAGATCTATGAGAAGTACTGTCACAATAAGCCTCGCTCTGAAAGCCTCTGGAGGCAGTGCTCAGACTGCGCCTTCTTCCAGGTGAACAGACCGATGGATAATTTGCTCTTGAGCTTTATGTCCATCTGTGTGTTTTATTTAACATAATTCTTTTCTGTTTTGTTGCCTCAGGAGTGTCAGAAAAAGCTGGAACATAAACTGGGTTTAGATTCTTATCTGCTGAAGCCTGTTCAGAGGATCACCAAATATCAGCTGCTACTGAAGGTATCTTACTGTCTGTTACCGACAAGTCAACTGGTTTGTTAAATTGTGTTTTCTGTGGGACTTGAGTTCTTTTATCCATGTGGTTCTTATTTACATTTTCTAACTACAGGAAATGCTGAAGTACAGTAAGGGCCGTGAGGGAGCTGCTGACCTGCAGGAGGCGCTGACCTCCATCTTGGGCATCCTCAAGGCCGTCAATGACTCCATGCACCTCATCGCCATTACAGGATATGAGGTTAGACGTTGAACAGGATCCAGGCTCATCAGTCACAGAACAGATGCTTGATATACGTCACCAATAGAAAATGGAAGACAAAGACATGCTGAGCGTAGCCTTTGAATAAGATATTGTGTGAAAGCCAAACTCATCTGTGAAGTGTGATGTCCAGGGATGGTCTCACTCGCTTGATGGTCTCAGTCGTTTAAAGAAGGAAATGATCATCAAAAAGGCAGAGGCGAAACTGTTGCAGTAAAAAGAGAAAAGCAACAACAAAACTGGCCACACGTTAAATATTAACTAAGAATACAAAATCAAATTGTATACTCTATATAGTTCTCAATAAAAACTACACACAGCATTTACCCAGTAATCACAATACCAAAATAGTCCAATGGGATAAAAGAGTAGTATCAGGCATGATCTTTCTTTTTCAGTGTCACTTCATGTGTGATGATTATTTGTGGCAAATATTGTTGAATTTGGGATAAAAGAGATCTTGTTTTCAACAATAAATCTGTTAGAGCTGTAACAATTAGTCGATTCATCAATTAGATGATCAACAGAAAATTAACAGCCAACCATTTTCATAATTGAAATAATAACTTAAGTCATTTTGTTGGTTCCAGCTTTTCAGGTTTGAGAATTTGGTGCTTTTCTTTGTCGCGCATGACTTGAAACTGAACCACTTTTGATTTGTGGACTGTTGGTCAGACAAAACAAGACATACAGTATGGACATGTGTACTTGGTAGCGGTTTCCAAGTGTAGAGACATTATTCAGAGGAAAGACACAGATACATTAAATGGATCAAAGGTCAAGTTGTTTAAACAATGTATTAATATTTAAAATGATGGCCTCTATACAGTATTTTAGAACATATGCAGTATGTGGTCAATCAGCTCCATCTTAAGACATCTTTTTCTTTCTCAGGGTAATCTGAGTGAGCTGGGAAAGCTGCTGATGCAAGGGTCATTCAGCGTGTGGACGGAGCACAAGAAAGGCCATGCCAAGGTTAAGGATCTGGCCCGTTTCAAGCCCATGCAGAGACACCTCTTCCTCCATGAGAAAGCCCTGCTCTTTTGCAAGAGGCGGGAGGAGAATGGGGAAGGCTACGAGAAAGCTCCCTCATACAGCTTCAAACAGTCACTGAGTGTGAGCATCTCTACACTTGTGTCATGAACAGCCATCCATTTGTATTAAAAAAAAATGTTACATTTTTTACCTGGCTATCTTTTGTAACAGATGAGTGCAGTGGGCATTACTGAGAATGCAAAGGGAGACAACAAGAAGTTTGAAATCTGGTGCAACTCAAGAGAAGAGGTTTATATTGTTCAGGTAATTAACACGTAAAAATTAAGAGTCTGCTTATATTCAAACTTTTTCTAATTGTCAAAAATCCCATGAAATGACCAAAATGACAAGTATTCTCTATGGAGTCAAAATCTATTTCCTCTGGACTATGCCAAAGGGACTAATTTTTGTCCAAAACATATTAAAAACAGTCAGTCACAGTGTTGCATTGAGTGACATGTTCCTTCACTACAACTGCTTATTTTGAGTCACTCCCTCATTTATTTCCTGATGCCATAAATTCTCACTTGCACTTATTAATCCTGAGGCTGAAAATGATCCCCAACAATTTACCATTGTTTTAGTAATGTTTGGTTTTAGGAAATTACTGAGCCTTTTCAGGAATGTGCTGCAAAATAAAGACAGGGTTTATGTTTTAAGTACAATGTACTGTATTTTAAAAATGGGGCTGTCTATCTCCTGGCAACAGTGACAAGCGTTACACAGTTTACACTCAGCCTTTTTAATATTTAATTGTCCTATTTCAGGCACCAACAACTGAAGTAAAAACCACTTGGGTAAATGAGATCAGGAAGGTTCTGACAACTCAGCTGGAAGCATGCAGAGGTACAGAAAGAGGTTAAACTTTTTCTTTTTTTTTCAAATTAATGTCCAATTTCAGGTCATGGTTACACTAATATCTATTTTTAACCAGAAACTGTGAGACTAATGATTTAGCTGTAATGATTATGAAAGTACAATTCTTGTTTTTGTTTACATTCTCCCTCTGTGTTTCAGAAGCCAGCCAGCAGAGGGCACCAGACCAGGTTTTCCAGTTCCCCCCTGTGCCCAGTGCAACAGTAAGTCTCAGGTGAGTTTCATTTGTGGTGGCTTTTTTAAAAGTGAACCCTAAGTAATCAGTCTTTTGGCCAGTCTTTGCAGAGACTGTTCAAGATTCTTACGTTCCACTTTTGTTTCCCCACAGTCCATTCAAGACCGGTCAGAAGAGCTTTAAAAAGGGAGAGGAGAAGAAAGCTGAACCCTGCAGCCCTGATGTCAACTCCTCTTCTTCACCAAAGCCCACAGGAAAAGGTGAGACTAAGAGAGATCCTGTGAGACGGATGCAACACATCTTTTTTTCTTTTAACAAATCTGCCTTTAGCATTTGTAGTACATGTATGATACTAACTACACTTACCACTGTACCTCTTTGCTTCCCCTCTTCTGATGATAAAACATATCTTTCTCCCTCTATATTGATTTTCTTCCTTTACACTTGGTTAACTTTCCTTCTTCCTTCCTTCCTTCTTTGTGTACGTCCTGTATCCTTGTTTTTCCTCTGTCTCAGATGAGGCTGTGACAAGCCCTACCTCAGACAGAGCTGCTGTGGCTAAAAAACGCTTTACTTTACAAGGCTTCAGTAACCTCAAAGCTCAGAAAGGTAACTGCAGGTCATTATTGATTACATATTCAACACATCACATCATCTTCTGCATTTGTACAATTAAAAAGAGAAAATTTCCATTTAGTGGAAGTCAAAGACTTTTGTATTTTGAGTAATTTAAGCAATAGACATTATGGAAATATTCTCATTGGCTTTCTTGCTGAGATATCAATGACAAGTTAGATACCACTCTTAAGTGTGTGTGGTGATGGCAAAAAGAAAGTTGCAGCTCTCTGCCATGAAATAATCCACAATTTGTCACTTTTTAAACTTCAGTTTCTGAACAGATTAACAGAATGGATATATGTAACGTGTTAGTTAGTAAGCTTTAGAGGTGGCAGCAGGTGGTGTTTGCTACCAAAGGCGCAAGTTTGGTCTCAACATTGGTAGGGACGCAACAACACCGCCACCCATTTTAAAACAAAGAGATTGACTTTTTAATGCCTTCAACAAAACAGTTTATTAACATAACAAGATATTAATTTACATTCAGAAATGCCCATGCGCAAATGTAATATATGTATATGTGTTGCATTTTCATATATGAAATATATGTACATATGAAGTAAAATAATGTTTTTAAAGTAAAGCCTATATTTGTAAAAATGATATATGAAACCTCTTAGAAATTGGAACAATATCATATATTGACATGTATGTCTACCTAAACATGTATTTTAGTATGTCTGTTTATATTATAGACATTATGTCACATATATACATATCTATCCCAAAGCCTGTGAGAATATGTTCATATTATGTATATGTATGTATGTATATGTTATAAACTTATATCTTCATATATACAGAGAATGTATATATGTCATAATAAGATATCCTCTTTTATGTCACACATATTGTAACATCACTCTTGATATAGGGACATATATGTCAAATATATGTCATAAGTCATAGAATAGTAAGGCAATAGAGTTGCCAATTAACCTAATGCGCATGTCTTTGGACTGCGGAAGGAAGCCGGAGTACCTGACAATGATCCACACAGTCACAGGGAGAACATGCAAACTCCACACAGAAGGCCCCAAGCCCGGGCTTGGAACCCAGAACTTTCTCACTGTGAGACGAAAGTTCTAACCACTGCTCACCGACCCACCCGATAAAGAAATCATAGTATGATAAGGCATAAAAAGTTGTATTGTATAATGGCATAAAAACGTCATACTATAATGAGTCATAATTCCATAATTGAAAAGGTTCTGGGTTCGAGCCCTTGGCCTGGGGCCTTTCTGTCTGGGCCTTTCGTTCTTCTGACTTTTTTGTATCTTCAGTACGATATTTTGACTTTTTTTTTTACTTACTATAACACGACTTATTATGCCTTACTATTCTATGACTTACTGTACAATGTTTCTTTTATGCCTTATGACATTTTATGCCTTACTATACTGAGACGTTTTTGTGACTTTTTATGTCTTACTACAGTATGACTTTTTTGACTTTTTATCCCTTACTATACTATGACGTTTTTATTCCTTACTTTACTATGAGGTTTTTATGACTTTTTATGCCTTACTATACTATGACCTTTTTATTCCTTACTATACTGTGACGTTTTTATGATTTTTCATGTCATACTACAGTATGACTTTTTTTACTTTTTATGCCTTATTATACTATGTAGTTTTAAGACTTTTTATGCCTTACTATACAATGTCGTTTTTATTCCTTACTATACTATGACTTTTTTAGGACTTTATATGCCTTACTTTACTATGATGTTTTTATGCCTTATTATACTATCCTTTTAATGCCTTAATATACTATGACATTTTTATGACGTTTTTATGCCTTACTGTACTATGACTTTATTATGACGTTTTTATGCCTCACTATACTATGACATTTTTATGCCTCACTGTACTATGCGTTTATGACTTATTTTGCTTTACTATACTATGACGTTTTCATAACTTTTTATGCCTTACTATAGTATGACATTTTTATGCTTTACTTCACTATGACGTTTTTATGACTTTTTATGTCATACTACAGTATGACTTTTTTAGGACTTTATATGCCTTACTTTACTATGACGTTTTTATGACTTTTTATGCCTTACTATAGTATGACATTTTTATGCTTTACTTCACTATGACGTTTTTATGACTTTTTATGCCTTACTATACTATAACGTTTTTATGACTTTTCATGTCATACTACAGTATGACTTTTTTAGGACTTTATATGCCTTACTTTACTATGACGTTTTTATGACTTTTTATGCCTTACTATACTATGACGATTTTATGACTTTTTATGCCTTACTATACTATGACGTTTTTATGACTTTTTATGCCTCACTTTATGACATTTTTATGTCTTACTATACTATGTCTTTTTTTTGCCTTACTATACTATGACTTTTTAATGACTTTTTATGCCTTACTATACTATGACGTCTTTATGACTTTTATGCCTTACTATGCTATGACGTTTTTATGCCTTACTATACTATGACTTTTTTATGACTTTATATGCCTTACTATACTATGACTTTTTTATGACTTTTTATGCCTTACTATACTATGACGTCTTTATGACTTTTATGCCTTACTATACTATGACATTTTTATGCCTTACTATGCTATGACGTTTTTATGCCTTACTATACTACGACTTTTTTATGACTTCTTATGCCTTACTATACTATGTCGTTTTTATTCCTTACTATACTATGATGTTTTTATGACTTTTTATGCCTTACTATACTATGACGTTTTACGCCTTATTATACTATGACGTTTTATGCGTTACTATACTATGTCTTTTTTTATGACTTACAATACCATGACGTTTATGACTTTTTTTTGCCTTATTGTACTGTGACGTTTTTATGCTTTACTTCACTATCACGTTTGTATGACTTTTTATGCCTTACTATACTATGACGCTTTTATGACTTTTTATGCTTTACTATGATGTTTTTATTCCTTACTATACTATGATGTTTTTATGACTTTTTATGCCTTACTACAGTATGACTTTTTTGACTTTTTATGCCTTACTTTGTTATGACATTTTTATGCCTTACTATACTATGTCTTTTTTATCCCTAACTATACTATGATGTTTTTAACTTTTTATGCCTTATTATACTATGACTTTTTAATGCTTTTATTTACTATGACGTTTTTATGACTTTTTATGCCTTACTATACTATGACGTTTTTATGGCTTACTATACCAAAACGTTTTTATGCCTTACTATGCTGTCTTTTTTATGCCTTACTATACTATGACATTTATGACTTTTTTTGCCTTACTATACTATGACTTTCTTATGACTTTTTATGCCTTACTATACTATGACGTTTGACTTTTTTTGCCTCACTATACTATGACATTTTTATGACTTTTTATGCCTTACTATACTATGACGTTTTTATGCCTTACTTTACTATGACGTTTTTATGACTTTTTATGCCTTACCATACTATGACATTTTTATGACTTTTTATGCCTTGCTATAGTATGACATTTTTATGCTTTACTTTACTATGACGTTTTTATGAATTTTTATGCTTTACTATACTATGTCTTTTTTATGCCTTTTTATGCCTTATTATACTATGACGTTTTTATGCCTCACTATACTATGACGTTTTTATGCCTTACTATACTATGACGTTTATGTCTTTTTTTGCCTTACTATACTATGACGTTTTTATGACTTTTTATGCCTTGCTATAGTATGACATTTTTATGCTTTACTTTACTATGACATTTTTATTTATTTTTTTATTTTTTTATTTTATTTTATTTATAGAGCGCATTTCATGCACAAGGCAGACACAATGCGCTTTACAGCATACAACAAAACAATAAAAAAAAAAAATAAATAAAAAAAACAATACAAATAGCACAGAGTAGACAAGCGCACACACACACACGTTCAATCAAACGCTGTTAAGAGGAGAAAAGTTTTTAACCTATTTTTAAAAAGATTGACTGACGGGGCAGTCTTTACTGCCTCAGGCAAACTGTTCCACCTGCGTGGGGCATAAACAGAAAATGCAGCCTCCCCTTCCTGAGTTTTGGTGCGGGGAATGACTAGTGTACTAGTGTTTGTGGACCTGAGGGATCTTACTGGTGTGTAGGTAATTAGCATGTCTGTTAGGTACTGAGGTGCAAGACCATTTAGTGCTTTATAAACTAACAGGAGGACTTTGAAATATATTTTTTTTTTGATGGGTAACCAGTGCAGGGTTTTAAGAACGGGTGTGATGTGTTGATATTTTTTTGTACCAGTGAGAATACGTGCTGCTGCATTTTGAATTAATTGTAATTGTCGAATGCTTGTGTTTGCGAGGCCAGTGAATAGGCCATTACAGTAATCTAATTTGCTAGTTATGAATGCATGAATTAATTTTTCAGAGTCAGGTTTTGATAGAAAACTTCTTAACTTAGATATATTTTTTAGGTGGTAGAAAGATGATCTTGTGATGTGGTTAATATGACTCCTGAAGTTTAAATTGCTATCCATGATTATGCCAAGATTTTTTGCAACAGTTTTACTCTCCAGGGAGAGGGACTTGAGGTGTTCAGCCACTCTCAGTCTTTGAGTCTGTGCACCAAGACATTTTTATGACGTTTTTATGCAATATTATACTATGACGTTTTATGCCTTACTATACTATGACTTTTTTATGACTTTTTATGCCTTACTATACTGTGAAATTTTTATGACTTACAATACCATGACGTTTATGACTTTTTTTGCCTTACTATACTGTCTTTTTTATGCCTTACTATAGTATGACTTTTTTATGACTTTTTATGCCTTACTATACTATGACGTTTTTATGCCTTACTATACTATGACGTTTTTATGACTTTTTATGCCTTACTATACTAATACTTTTTTATGACTTTTTATGCCTTACTATACTATGTCTTTTTTATGCCTTTTTATGCCTTACTATACTATGACGTTTTTATGCCTTTTTATGCCTTACTATAGTATGACATTTTTATGCCTTACTTTGCTATGATGTTTTTATGACTTTTTATGCCTTACTATACTATGACGTTTTTATGACTTTTTATGCCTTACTATACTGTCGTTTTCATGCCTTACTATAGTATGACATTTTTATGCCTTACTATATTATGACATTTTTATGCTTTACTTTGCTATGACGTTTTTATGACTTTTTATGCCTTACTATACTGTGACGTTTTTATGCCTTACTATACTATGACATTTTTATGACTTTTTATGCCTTACTATACTATGACGTTTTTATGCCTTACTATACTATGACTTTTTTATGACGTTTTTATGCCTTACTATACTATGACGTCTTTATGCCTTACTATACTATAACGTTTTTATGCCTTACTATACTATGACGTTTTCATGACTTTTTATGCCTTACTATACTATGACGTTTTTATGACTTTTTATGCCTTACTATACTGTCGTTTTCATGCCTTACTATAGTATGACATTTTTATGCCTTACTATAGTATGACATTTTTATGCTTTACTTTGCTATGATGTTTTTATGACTTTTTAGGCCTTACTATACTATGACGTTTTCATGACTTTTTATGCCTTACTATACTATGACGTTTTTATGCCTTACCATACTATGATGTTTTTATGACTTTTTATGCCTTACTATACTATGATGTTTTTATGCCTTACTATACTATGACGTTTTTAGGACATTTTATGCCTTACTATACTATGACGTTTTTATGATTTTTTATGCCTTACTATACTATGACGTTTTTATGACTTTTTATGCCTTACTATACTATGACGTTTTTATGACTTTTTATGCCTTACTATACTATGACGTTTTTATGACTTTTTATGCCTTACTATAGTATGACATTTTTATGCTTTACTTTGCTATGACGTTTTTATGACTTTTTATGCCTTACTATACTATGACGTTTTTATGACTTTTTATGCCTTACTACACTATAACGTTTTTATGCCTTACTATACTATGACGTTTTCATGACTCTTTATGCCTTACTATATTATGACGTTTTTAGGATTTTTTATGCCTTACTATACTATGACGTTTTTATGACTTTTTATGCCTTACTATACTATGAAGTTTTTATGACTTTTTATGCCTTACTATAGTATGACATTTTTATGCTTTACTTTGCTATGACGTTTTTATGACTTTTTATGCCTTACTATACTATGATGTTTTTATGACTTTTTATGCCTTACTATACTATAACGTTTTTATGCCTTACTATACTATGACGTTTTTATGTCTTACTATACTATGACGTTTTCATGACTTTTTATGCCTTATTATACTATGACGTTTTTATGCCTTACTATGCTATGACGTTTTTATGACTTTTTATGCCTTACTATACTATGACGTTTTTATGGCTTACAATACTATGACGTTTTTATGACTTTTTATGCCTTACTATACTATAACGTTTTTATGACTTTTTATGCCTTACTATAGTATGACATTTTTATGCTTTACTTTGCTATGACGTTTTTATGACTTTTTAGGCCTTACTATACTATGACGTTTTCATGACTTTTTATGCCTTACTATACTATAACGTTTTTATGCCTTACTATACTATGACGTTTTTATGCCTTACTATACTATGACGTTTTAATGCCTTACTATACTATGATGTTTTTATGACTTTTTATGCCTTACTATACTATGATGTTTTTATGCCTTACTATACTATGACGTTTTTAGGACTTTTTATGCCTTACTATACTATGACGTTTTTATGCCTTACTATACTATGACGTTTTCATGACTCTTTATGTCTTACTATACTATGACGTTTTTATGATTTTTTATGCCTTACTATACTATGACGTTTTTATGACTTTTTATGCCTTACTATACTATGACGTTTTTATGACTTTTTGTGCCTTACTATAGTATGACATTTTTATGCTTTACTTTGCTATGACGTTTTTATGACTTTTTATGCCTTACTATACTATGACGTTTTTATGACTTTTTATGCCTTACTATACTATAACGTTTTTATGCCTTACTATACTATGACGTTTTCATGACTCTTTATGCCTTACTATATTATGACGTTTTTATGATTTTTTATGCCTTATTATACTATGACGTTTTTATGGCTTACAATACTATGACGTTTTTATGACTTTTTATGCCTTACTATACTATAACGTTTTTATGACTTTTTATGCCTTACTATAGTATGACATTTTTATGCTTTACTTTGCTATGACGTTTTTATGACTTTTTAGGCCTTACTATACTATGACGTTTTCATGACATTTTATGCCTTACTATACTATAACGTTTTTATGCCTTACTATACTATGACGTTTTTATGCCTTACTATACTATGACGCTTTTATGACTTTTTATGCCTTACTATACTATGACGTTTTTATGCCTTACTATACTATGACGTTTTTATGACTTTTTATGCCTTACTATACTATGACGTTTTTATGACTTTTTACGCCTTACTATAGTATGACATTTTTATGCTTTACTTTGCTATGACTTTTTATGCCTTACTATAGTATGACGTTTTTATGACTTACTATACTATGACATTTTTATGCTTCACTTTGCTATGACGTTTTTATGACTTTTTATGCCTTACTATACTATGACGTTTTCATGACTTTTTATGCCTTACTATACTATAACGTTTTTATGCCTTACTATACTATGACTTTTTATGCCTTACTATAGTATGACATTTTTATGCCTTACTATACTATGACGTTTTTATGACTTTTTATGCCTTACTATACTATGACGTTTTTATGCCTTACTATACTATGATGTTTTTATGCCTTATTATACTATGACGTTTTCATGACTTTTTATGCCTTACTATACTATGACGTTTTTATGACTTTTCATGCCTTACTATACTATGACGTTTTTATGCCTTACTATAATATGACGTTTTTATGCCTTACTATACTATGACGTTTTTATGACTTTTTATGCCTTACTATACTATGACGTTTTTATGCCTCACTATACTATGACGTTTTTATGCCTTACTATACTATGACGTTTTCATGACTTTTTATGCCTTACTATACTATGACGTTTTTATGCCTTACTATACTATGACGTTTTTATGACGTTTTTATGCCTTACTATACTATGAAGTTTTTATGCCTTACTATACTATGACGTTTTTATGACTTTTTATGCCTTACTATACTATGACGTTTTTATGCCTCACTATACTATGACGTTTTTATGCCTTACTATACTATGACGTTTTTATGACTTTTTATGCCTTACTATACTATGACGTTTTTATGACTTTTTATGCCTTACTATAGTATGACGTTTTTATGCCTTACTATACTATGACTTTTTATGCCTTACTATAGTATGACGTTTTTATGACTTACTATACTATGACATTTTTATGCTTCACTTTGCTATGACGTTTTTATGACTTTTTATGCCTTACTATACTATGACGTTTTCATGACTTTTTATGCCTTACTATACTATAACGTTTTTATGCCTTACTATACTATGACGTTTTTATGCCTTACTATACTATGACTTTTTATGCCTTACTATACTATGACGTTTTTATGACGTTTTTATGACTTTTTATGCCTTAGTATACTATGACGTTTTAATGACTTTTTATGCCTTACTAAAGTATGACCTTTTTATGCCTTACTATACTATGACGTTTTTATGACTTTTTATGCCTTACTATACTATGACGTTTTTATGCCTAACTATACTATGATGTTTTTATGCTTTAGTATACTATGACGTTTTCATGAATTTTTATGCCTTACTATACTATGACGTTTTTATGCCTTACTATACTATGACGTTTTTATGCCTTACTATACTATGACGTTTTTATGACGTTTTTATGCCTTACTATACTATGACTTTTTATGACTTTTTATGCCTTAGTATACTATGACGTTTTTATGAATTTTTATGCCTTACTATACTATGACGTTTTATGCCTTACTATACTACGACGTTTTTATGACTTTTTATGCCTTACTATACTATGACGTTTTTATGCCTCACTATACTATGACGTTTTTATGACGTGTTTATGCCTTACTATACTATGATGTTTTTATGACTTTTTATGCCTTACTATACTATGACGTTTTTATGCCTCACTATACTATGACGTTTTTATGCCTTACTATACTATGACGTTTTTATGACTTTTTATGCCTTACTATACTATGACATTTTTATGCTTTACTTTGCTATGACGTTTTAATGACTTTTTATGCCTTACTATACTATGACGTTTTCATGACTTTTTATGCCTTACTATACTATAACGTTTTTATGCCTTACTATACTATGACTTTTTATGCCTTACTATAATATGACGTTTTTATGCCTTACTATACTATGACGTTTTTATGACTTTTTATGCCTTACTATACTATGACGTTTTTATGACTTACTATAGTATGACATTTTTATGCTTCACTTTGCTATGACGTTTTTATGACTTTTTATGCCTTACTATACTATGACGTTTTCATGACTTTTTATGCCTTACTATACTATGACGTTTTTATGCCTTACTATACTATGACGTTTTTATGACTTTTTATGCCTTACTATACCATGACGTTTTTATGCCTTACTATACTATGACGTTTTTATGCCTTACTATACTATGACTTTTTATGCCTTACTATACTATGACGTTTTTATGCCTCACTATACTATGACGTTTTTATGCCTTACTATACTATGACGTTTTCATGACTTTTTATGCCTAACTATACTATGACGTTTTTATGCCTTACTATACTATGACGTTTTTATGACGTTTTTATGCCTTACTATACTATGACGTTTTTATGCCTTACTATACTATGACGTTTTTATGACTTTTTATGCCTTACTATACTATGACGTTTTTATGAATTTTTATGCCTTACTATACTATGACGTTTTTATGACGTTTTTTATGACTTTTTATGCCTTACTATACCATGACGTTTTTATGCCTTACTATACTATGACTTTTTATGCTTACTATACTATGACTTTTTATGCCTTACTATACTATGACGTTTTCATGACTTTTTATGCCTTACTATACTATAACGTTTTTATGCCTTACTATACTATGACGTTTTTATGCCTTACTATACTATGACTTTTTATGCCTTACTATAATATGACGTTTTTATGCCTTACTATACTATGACTTTTTATGACTTTTTATGCCTTACTATAATATGACGTTTTTATGACTTACTATAGTATGACATTTTTATGCTTCACTTTGCTATGACGTTTTTATGACTTTTTATGCCTTACTATAACTATGACGTTTTCATGAATTTTTATGCCTTACTATACTATGACGTTTTTTATGCCTTACTATACTATGACGTTTTTATGACTTTTTATGCCTTACTATACCATGACGTTTTTATGCCTTACTATACTATGACGTTTTTATGCCTTACTATACTATGACTTTTTATGCCTTACTATACTATGACGTTTTTATGCCTTACTATACTATACTATGACGTTTTTATGCCTTACTATACTATGACGTTTTCATGACTTTTTATGCCTTACTATACTATGACGTTTTTATGCCTTACTATACTATGACGTTTTTATGACGTTTTTATGACGTTTTTATGCCTTACTATACTATGAAGTTTTTATGCCTTACTATACTATGACGTTTTTATGACTTTTTATGCCTTACTATACTATGACGTTTTTATGCCTCACTATACTATGACGTTTTTATGCCTTACTATACTATGACGTTTTTATGACTTTTTATGCCTTACTATACTATGACGTTTTTATGACTTTTTATGCCTTACTATAGTATGACGTTTTTATGCCTTACTATACTATGACTTTTTATGCCTTACTATAGTATGACGTTTTTATGACTTACTATACTATGACATTTTTATGCTTCACTTTGCTATGACGTTTTTATGACTTTTTATGCCTTACTATACTATGACGTTTTCATGACTTTTTATGCCTTACTATACTATAACGTTTTTATGCCTTACTATACTATGACGTTTTTATGCCTTACTATACTATGACTTTTTATGCCTTACTATACTATGACGTTTTTATGACGTTTTTATGACTTTTTATGCCTTAGTATACTATGACGTTTTAATGACTTTTTATGCCTTACTAAAGTATGACCTTTTTATGCCTTACTATATACTATGACGTTTTTATGACTTTTTATGCCTTACTATACTATGACGTTTTTATGCCTAACTATACTATGATGTTTTTATGCCTTAGTATACTATGACGTTTTCATGAATTTTTATGCCTTACTATACTATGACGTTTTTATGCCTTACTATACTATGACGTTTTTATGACGTTTTTATGCCTTACTATACTATGACGTTTTTATGACTTTTTATGCCTTAGTATACTATGACGTTTTTATGAATTTTTATGCCTTACTATACTATGACGTTTTATGCCTTACTATACTACGACGTTTTTATGACTTTTTATGCCTTACTATACTATGACGTTTTTATGCCTCACTATACTATGACGTTTTTATGACGTGTTTATGCCTTACTATACTATGATGTTTTTATGACGTTTTTATGCCTCACTATACTATGACGTTTTTATGCCTTACTATACTATGACGTTTTTATGCCTTACTATACTATGACGTTTTTATGACTTTTTATGCCTTACTATACTATGACATTTTTATGCTTTACTTTGCTATGACGTTTTAATGACTTTTTATGCCTTACTATACTATGACGTTTTCATGACTTTTTATGCCTTACTATACTATAACGTTTTTATGCCTTACTATACTATGACTTTTTATGCCTTACTATATATGACGTTTTTATGCTTACTATACTATGACGTTTTTATGACTTTTTATGCCTTACTATACTATGACGTTTTTATGACTTACTATAGTATGACATTTTTATGCTTCACTTTGCTATGACGTTTTTATGACTTTTTATGCCTTACTATACTATGACGTTTTCATGACTTTTTATGCCTTACTATACTATGACGTTTTTATGCCTTACTATACTATGACGTTTTTATGCCTTACTATACTATGACTTTTTATGCCTTACTATACTATGACGTTTTTATGCCTCACTATACTATGACGTTTTTATGCCTTACTATACTATGACGTTTTCATGACTTTTTATGCCTAACTATACTATGACGTTTTTATGCCTTACTATACTATGACGTTTTTAGGACTTTTTATGCCTTACTATACTATGACGTTTTTATGCCTTACTATACTATGACGTTTTCATGACTCTTTATGTCTTACTATACTATGACGTTTTTATGATTTTTTATGCCTTACTATACTATGACGTTTTTATGACTTTTTATGCCTTACTATACTATGACGTTTTTATGACTTTTTGTGCCTTACTATAGTATGACATTTTTATGCTTTACTTTGCTATGACGTTTTTATGACTTTTTATGCCTTACTATACTATGACGTTTTTATGACTTTTTATGCCTTACTATACTATAACGTTTTTATGCCTTACTATACTATGACGTTTTCATGACTCTTTATGCCTTACTATATTATGACGTTTTTATGACTTTTTATGCCTTATTATACTATGACGTTTTTATGCTTACAATACTATGACGTTTTTATGCCTCACTATACTATGACGTTTTTATGCCTTACTATACTATGACGTTTTTATGACTTTTTATGCCTTACTATACTATGACATTTTTATGCTTTACTTTGCTATGACGTTTTAATGACTTTTTATGCCTTACTATACTATGACGTTTTCATGACTTTTTATGCCTTACTATACTATAACGTTTTTATGCCTTACTATACTATGACGTTTTTATGCCTTACTATACTATGACGTTTTTATGCCTTACTATACTATAACGTTTTTTATGACTTACTATACTATGATGTTTTTATGACTTACTATACTATGACATTTTTATGCTTCACTTTGCTATGACGTTTTTATGACTTTTTATGCCTTACTATACTATGACGTTTTCATGACTTTTTATGCCTACTATACTATGACGTTTTTATGCCTTACTATACTATGACGTTTTTATGCCTTACTATACTATGACTTTTTATGCCTTACTATACTATGACGTTTTTATGACGTTTTTATGCCTACTATACTATGACTTTTTATGCCTTACTATACTATGACGTTTTTATGCCTTACTATATACTATGACGTTTTTATGCCTTACTATACTATGACGTTTTTATGCCTTACTATACTATGACGTTTTTATGCCTTACCATACTATGACGTTTTCATGACTTTTTATGCCTAACTATACTATGACGTTTTTATGCCTTACTATACTATGACGTTTTTATGACGTTTTTATGCTTACTATACTATGACGTTTTTATGCCTTACTATACTATGACGTTTTTATGACTTTTTATGCCTTACTATACTATGACGTTTTTTGCCTTACTATACTATGACATTTTTATGCCTTACTATAGTATGATATTTTTATGCTTTACTTTGCTATGACGTTTTTATGACTTTTTATGCCTTACTATACTATGACGTTTTCATGACGTTTTTATGCCTTACTATACTATGACGTTTTTATGACTTACTATACTATGACGTTTTTATGACTTACTATACTATGACGTTTTTATGACTTTTTATGCCTTACTATACTATGACGTTTTTATGCCTTACTATACTATGACGTTTTTATGCCTTACTATACTATGACGTTTTTATGACTTTTTATGCATTACTATACTATGACGTTTTTATGCCTTACTATACTATGACGTTTTTATGACTTTTTATGCCTTACTATACTATGACGTTTTTATGCCTTACTATACTATGACGTTTTTATGCCTTACTATACTATGACTTTTTATGCCTTACTATACTATGACGTTTTTTATGCCTCACTATACTATGACGTTTTTATGCTTACTATACTATGACCTTTTCATGACTTTTTATGCCTAACTATACTATGACGTTTTTATGCCTTACTATACTATGACGTTTTTATGACTTTTTTTGCCTTACTATACTATGACGTTTTTATGCCTTACTATACTATGACGTTTTTATGACTTTTTATGCCTTACTATACTATGACGTTTTTATGACTTTTTATGCCTTACTATAGTATGACGTTTTTATGCCTTACTATACTATGACTTTTTATGCCTTACTATAGTATGACGTTTTTATGACTTACTATACTATGACATTTTTATGCTTCACTTTGCTATGACGTTTTTATGACTTTTTATGCCTTACTATACTATGACGTTTTCATGACTTTTTATGCCTTACTATACTATAACGTTTTTATGCCTTACTATACTATGACGTTTTTATGCCTTACTATACTATGACTTTTTATGCCTTACTATACTATGACGTTTTTATGACGTTTTTATGACTTTTTATGCCTTAGTATACTATGACGTTTTTATGACTTTTTATGCCTTACTAAAGTATGACATTTTTATGCCTTACTATACTATGACGTTTTTATGACTTTTTATGCCTTACTATACTATGACGTTTTTATGCCTAACTATACTATGATGTTTTTATGCCTTAGTATACTATGACGTTTTCATGAATTTTTATGCCTTACTATACTATGACGTTTTTATGCCTTACTATACTATGACGTTTTTATGACGTTTTTATGCCTTACTATACTATGACGTTTTTATGACTTTTTATGCCTTAGTATACTATGACGTTTTTATGAATTTTTATGCCTTACTATACTATGACGTTTTATGCCTAACTATACTACGACGTTTTTATGACTTTTTATGCCTTACTATACTATGACGTTTTTATGCCTCACTATACTATGACGTTTTTATGACTTTTTATGCCTTACTATACTATGACGTTTTTATGCCTTACTATACTATGATGTTTTTATGACTTTTTATGCCTTACTATACTATGACGTTTTTATGCCTCACTATACTATGACGTTTTTATGCCTTACTATACTATGACGTTTTTATGACTTTTTATGCCTTACTATACTATGACATTTTTATGCTTTACTTTGCTATGACGTTTTAATGACTTTTTATGCCTTACTATACTATGACGTTTTCATGACTTTTTATGCCTTACTATACTATAACGTTTTTATGCCTTACTATACTATGACGTTTTTATGCCTTACTATACTATGACTTTTTATGCCTTACTATAATATGACGTTTTTATGCCTTACTATACTATGACGTTTTTATGACTTTTTATGCCTTACTATACTATGACGTTTTTATGACTTACTATAGTATGACATTTTTATGCTTCACTTTGCTATGACGTTTTTATGACTTTTTATGCCTTACTATACTATGACGTTTTCATGACTTTTTATGCCTTACTATACTATGACGTTTTTATGCCTTACTATACTATGACGTTTTCATGACTTTTTATGCCTTACTATACTATAACGTTTTTATGCCTTACTATACTATGACGTTTTTATGCCTTACTATACTATGACTTTTTATGCCTTACTATAATATGACGTTTTTATGCCTTACTATACTATGACGTTTTTATGACTTTTTATGCCTTACTATACTATGACGTTTTTATGACTTACTATAGTATGACATTTTTATGCTTCACTTTGCTATGACGTTTTTATGACTTTTTATGCCTTACTATACTATGACGTTTTCATGACTTTTTATGCCTTACTATACTATGACGTTTTTATGCCTTACTATACTATGACGTTTTTATGACTTTTTATGCCTTACTATACCATGACGTTTTTATGCCTTACTATACTATGACGTTTTTATGCCTTACTATACTATGACTTTTTATGCCTCACTATACTATGACGTTTTTATGCCTTACTATACTATGACGTTTTCATGACTTTTTATGCCTAACTATACTATGACGTTTTTATGCCTTACTATACTATGACGTTTTTATGACGTTTTTATGCCTTACTATACTATGACGTTTTTATGACTTTTTATGCCTTACTATACTATGACGTTTTTATGACTTTTTATGCCTTACTATAGTATGATATTTTTATGCTTTACTTTGCTATGACGTTTTTATGACTTTTTATGCCTTACTATACTATGACGTTTTCATGACGTTTTTATGCCTTACTATACTATGACGTTTTTATGACTTACTATACTATGACGTTTTTATGACTTGCTATACTATGACGTTTTTATGACTTTTTATGCCTTACTATACTATGACGTTTTTATGACTTTTTATGCCTTACTATAGTATGACATTTTTATGCTTTACTTTGCTATGACGTTTTTATGACTTTTTATGCCTTACTATACTATGACGTTTTTATGACTTTTTATGCCTTACTATACTATGACGTTTTTATGACTTACTATACTATGACGTTTTTATGACTTACTATACTATGACGTTTTTATGACTTTTTATGCCTTACTATACTATGACGTTTTTATGCCTTACTATACTATGACGTTTTTATTACTTTTTATGCCTTACTATACTATGACGTTTTTATGACTTTTTATGCCTTACTATAGTATGACGTTTTTATGCCTTACTATACTATGACGTTTTTATGACTTTTTATGCCTTACTATACTATGACGTTTTTATGCCTTACTATACTATGACTTTTTATGCCTTACCATACTATGACGTTTTCATGACTTTTTATGCCTTACTATACTATGACCTTTTTATGCCTTACTATACTATGACATTTTTATGACTTTTTATGCCTTACTATACTATGACGTTTTAATGCCTTACTATACTATGACGCTTTTATGACTTTTTATGCCTTACTATACTATGACGTTTTCATGACGTTTTTATGCCTTACTATACTATGACGTTTTTATGACTTACTATACTATGACGTTTTTATGACTTGCTATACTATGACGTTTTTATGACTTTTTATGCCTTACTATACTATGACGTTTTTATGACTTTTTATGCCTTACTATAGTATGACATTTTTATGCTTTACTTTGCTATGACGTTTTTATGACTTTTTATGCCTTACTATACTATGACGTTTTTATGACTTTTTATGCCTTACTATACTATGACGTTTTTATGACTTACTATACTATGACGTTTTTATGACTTACTATACTATGACGTTTTTATGACTTTTTATGCCTTACTATACTATGACGTTTTTATGCCTTACTATACTATGACGTTTTTATGACTTTTTATGCCTTACTATACTATGACGTTTTTATGACTTTTTATGCCTTACTATAGTATGACGTTTTTATGCCTTACTATACTATGACGTTTTTATGACTTTTTATGCCTTACTATACTATGACGTTTTTATGCCTTACTATACTATGACTTTTTATGCCTTACCATACTATGACGTTTTCATGACTTTTTATGCCTTACTATACTATGACCTTTTTATGCCTTACTATACTATGACATTTTTATGACTTTTTATGCCTTACTATACTATGACGTTTTAATGCCTTACTATACTATGACGCTTTTATGACTTTTTATGCCTTACTATACTATGACTTTTTTATGACTTTTTATGCCTTACTATAGTATGACATTTTTATGCCTTACTTTGCTATGACGTTTTTATGCCTTACTGTACTATGACGTTTTTATGACTTTTTATGCCTTACTATAATATGACGTTTTTATGCCTTACTATACTATGACGTTTTTATGAATTTTTATGCCTTACTATAATATGACGTTTTTATGACTTTTTATGCCTTAATATACTTAATATATTATTACATATTGTTTTGTAGTAGTAAGTCATAAAAACATCATAGTATAATAAGGCATAAAAAGTCATTGTATAGAATCAGAGTCAGAATCAGAATTTGCTTTATTGTCAAGTAGGTTTTCAACAGAAAATGAATTTTCTCTTGTGTTTTGGTGCATAACAATCAACAGAGTAAGAAGTAAATATAAACAAAGATGAAACAAAGAATTATTGCAGTGAGATGTCTTTGATATGAATTGAAAAATTTAACAATAAGATACAATATTTACAACGTGAAGAAATATTCTAGAAAATAAATAGAAAAATAAAAATATATACAATACAAATATGTATACTATGCACAATGACAGGGGTTTATTGCAATAGTTCACGGGAGCTTCGATAATGAGGGCAACTGCAGTAGGGAAGAGGTTGTTTCTGTTGTGAGAAGTTTTGGTCCTGAAGGACCCCAGCCTTCTGCCAGAGGGGAGTAACTCAAACAGTCTCTCAGGGTGGGAAGGGTCGTATACAATCTTTCCTGGTCGCCTCACGGTCCTGGAGGTGTACAAGTCTTGGAGAGTTGGCAGATTGCAGCCAATCACCTTCTCAGCAGAGTGAATGATGCGCTGCAGTCTGCTCTTGTCAAAATAAATAAGTCAAAAATGTAATAGTATAGTGGGGCATAAAATGTCATAATATATTAAGGCACAAAAACGTCAAAAAACTGCATTGTATATTAAGGCATGAACACATCAAAAAACATCATAGTATATAATAAGGCATAAAAACATCAAAAAACGTCTTAGTCTAGTAAGGCAAACATCTTAGTCTAGTAAGGCATAAAAAGCCATAAAAATGACATTGTATGGTAAGACATAAAAATTCATAAAAAGTCATAAAAACATTTTAAAAGAAAACTGCATAGTATAATAAGGCATAAAATCGTCAAAAACTTTTGTAGTACAGTAAGACATAAAATCATCAAAAAACGTGATAGTATAATAAGGCATAAAAAGTCATAAAAACAACATAGTATGGGAAGGCATAAAAACGACATAGTATAGTAAGGCATAAAAAGTCATGAAAATGTCATAGTATAGTAAAGCATAAAGATGTCATTGTATAGTAAGGCATAAAAATTCATAAAAATGTCATTGTATAGTAAGGCATAAAAAGTCATAAAAACGACATAGTATGGTAAAGCATAAAAACGTCATAGTATAGTAAGGCATAAAAACGTCATAGTATAGAAAGTCATAAAAAAGTCAAGGTATAGTAAGGCATAAAAAGTCATAAAAACAACATAGTATGTTAAGGCATAAAAACATCATAGTATAGTAAGGCATAAAAAGTCCTAAAAATGACATAGTATAGTAAAACATAAAAATGTCATATTATAATAAGGCATAAAAACGTCAAACTTTCATAGTATAGTAAGGCATAAAATCAAAAAAAAATGTGATAGTATAATAAGGCATAAAGTCATAAAAACGACATAGTATGGGAAGGCATAAAAACGTCATAGTATAGAAAGTCATAAAAAAGTCATAGTATAGTAAGGCATAAAATCATCAAAACGACATAGTATAGTAAAGCATAAAAACGTCATAGTATAGTAAGTCATAAAAAGTCATAAAAACGACATAGTATGGTAAGACATAAAAATTCATAAAAAAGTCATAGTATAATAAGGCATAAAAACGTTATTATAGAAAGTCATAAAAACGTCATAGTATAGTAAGGCATAAAAATTCATAAAAAAGTCATAGTATAATAAGGCATAAAAAGTCATAAAAATGTCATTGTATAGTAAAGCATAAAAATGTCATAGTATAGTAAGGCATAAAAATTCATAAAAAAGTCATAGTATAATAAGGCATAAAAAGTCATAAAAATGTCATAGTATAATAAGGCATAAAAAGTCATAAAAATGTCATAGTATAGTAAAGCATAAAAATGTCATAGTATAGTAAGGCATAAAAAATCATAAAAACGACATAGTATGGTAAGGCATTAAAAGTATATAAAAAAAAAAAGTCATAGTACAGTAAGGCATAAAAAGGTCATACTATAGTAAGGCATGAAAACGACAGTATAGTAAGGCATAAAAAGTCATAAAAACGTCATAGTATACTAAGGCATAAAAAGTCATAAAAACGTCATAGCATAGTAAGGCATAAAAAGTCATAAAAACGACATAGCATAGTAAGGCATAAAAAGTCATAAAAACGTCATAGTATAGTAAGGCATAAAAACGTCATAGTATAGTAAGGCATAAAAAGTCATAGTATACTAAGGCATAAAAAGTCATAAAAACGTCATAGCAAAATAAGGCATAAAAACGTCATAGCATAGTAAGGCATAAAAAGTCATAAAAACGTCATAGTATAGTAAGGCATAAAAACGTCATAGTTTAGTAAGGCATAAAAAGTCATAGTATAGTAAGGCATAAAAAGTCATAAAAACGTCATAGCAAAGTAAAGCATAAAAATGTCATACTATAGTAAGGCATAAAAAGTCATAAAAATGTCATACTATAATACGGCATAAAAAGGCATAAAAACGTCATTGTATAGTAAGGCATAAAAAGTCATGAAAACGTCATAGTATAGTAAGGCATAAAAACGTCATAGTATAGTAAGGCATAAAAACGTCATAGTATAGTAAGGCATAAAAATGTCATAGTATAGTATGGCATAAAAAGTCATAAAAACGTCATAGTAAAGTAAAACATAAAAATGTCATACTATAGCAAGGCATAAAAAGTCATAAAAAAGTATTAGTATAGTAAGGCATAAAAAGTCATTAAAACGTCATAGTATAGTAAGGCATAAAAACGTCATAGTATAGTAAGGCATAAAAAGTCATCAAAACGTCATCGTATATTAAGGCATAAAAACTCATAAAAACGTCATAGTATAGTAAGGCATAAAAATTCATAAAAAAGTCATGGTATAATAAGGCATAAAAAGTCATAAAAATGTAATAGTATAGTAAAGCATAAAAATGTCAAAGTATAGTAAGGCATAAAAAATCATAAAAACGACATAGTATGGTAAGGCATTAAAAGTATAAAAAAAAAAAAGTCATAGTATAGTAAGGCATAAAAAGTCATAGTATAGTAAGGCATAAAAAGTCATAAAAACGTCATAGTATAGTAAGGCATAAAAACGTCATAGTATAGTAAGGCATAAAAAGTCATAAAAACGTCAGCGAAGTAAAGCATAAAAATGTCATACTATAGTAAGGCATAAAAAGTCATAAAAATGTCATACTATAGTACGGCATAAAAAGGCATAAAAACGTCATTGTATAGTAAGGCATAAAAAGTCATGAAAACGTCATAGTATAGTAAGGCATAAAAACGTCATAGTATAGTAAGGCATAAAAAGTCATAAAAACGTCATAGTATAGTAAGGCAAAAAAAGTCATAAACGTCATAGTATAGTAAGGCATAAAAAAGACAACGTATAGTAAGGCATGAAAACGTCATAGTATAGTAAGGCATAAAAAGTCATAAAAAAGTATTAGTATAGTAAGGCATAAAAAGTCATTAAAACGTCATAGTATAGTAAGGCATAAAAACGTCATAGTATAGTAAGGCATAAAAAGTCATCAAAACGTCATCGTATATTAAGGCATAAAAAGTCATAAAAACGTCATAGTATAGTAAGGCATGAAAATTCATAAAAAAGTCATGGTATAATAAGGCATAAAAAGTCATAAAAATGTAATAGTATAGTAAAGCATAAAAATGTCAAAGTATAGTAAGGCATAAAAAATCATAAAAACGACATAGTATGGTAAGGCATTAAAAGTATAAAAAAAAAAAAGTCATAGTATAGTAATGCATAAAAACATCATAGTATAGAAAGTCATAAAAAAGTCATAGTATAGTAAGGCATAAAAATTAATAAAAACAACATAGTATAGTAAAGCATAAAAATGTCATAGTTTAGTAAAGAAAACGTCAAAAAACGTCTTGGTATAATAAGGCATAAAATTGTCAAAAAAGTCATAGTATAGTAAGGCATAAAATATAGTATAGTAAGACATGAAATATCAACGTATAGTAAGGGATAAAAACGTAATAGTATAGTAAGGCACAAAATGTTATAGTATAGTAAGACAAAAACGTCATATTATATTAAGGCATAAAAACAGTATAGTAAGGCATAAAAAGTCATAAAAACGTCATAGTATAGTAGGGCACAAAAACATCAAAAAACTGCATAGTATAATAAGGTATAAAAATGTCGAAAAATGTGATAGTATAGTAAGACATAAACCGTCATAGTATAGTAAAACATAAAACTTCATAGTACAGCAAGGCATAAAAACTTCAAAAAACATAATAATATAGTAAGGTACATAATGTCATAGTATATTTTGACTTAGACGTCAAAAAACTGCATAGAAAAATTTGACATAAAAACGTAAAAAAATGTGACAGTACAGTAAGATATAAACCATCCTAGTACAGTAAGGTACAAAATCATCAAAAACTGTCATAGTATATTAAGGCATAAAACATCTAAAAACATAATAGTACACTAAGGCATAAAAAAATGCTATAATTTTGAAAGGTGTAAAAAATGTCAGTCACATTAGAGTTGCCAATTAGTTGCTGTTTCCTCCGGCTTTCTGTCTTTATGCTAAGCTAAGCAAAGCAGCTTCTGGCGATAGCTTCATATTTACCATGCAGACATAAGAGTGGTATTGATCTGTTCATCTAACTCTAGGTAAATAAGCAAATAAGCATCTAATTTCCAATTTCAAACTATTCCCTGAACTGTCTATGAAGTGTATAGTGAATAGAGTGAAGACATAATTTATTTTCAAGATGTTTGCTCAGCAGGTCAAATACTGCATGCTTCCCTCCACAGAGCCCCCAACTACTGATGATAAAAGTTTTACATTACCCATGACAGTCCTCCCGTCTCCAGGTATCACACAGCTCTAGACCCCAGCTTTATTTAATCCAGTGCAGTGTAATGTTGCTTCCAAAATGCATTGCAACATTGAGCTGTATTTTGCAGTTTCCCTCCTTATTAGAATTAGTTTATCCTCGTATCAGTTTCTCTTCAAGTTTACTGTGTCATTGTAATCAGAGCTAAATTGCAGTTTTTCCCTTTGATTTTTTTTTTTTTTTTTTTTTACTCTAGCTTTTGCTTGTCAGTATTTTGGGTGTGGTTTCTTTCTTGCATCAACAAATCACCCATCTTTTCTTTTTCCTGTTTCATGGTAGGATCCCCCACGAGCCCTGATCACAAGACGAAACGCCAGAGCGACCCAACGCCTTTCGGCTTCAAAGGTTAGTCTGTTCAGCAACAAGTGCGTACCTCCCCATCTCGTTTGTTGTTCATCCATGATTTCTGAGCACAGCCAGGGTCTCTAGCACTGATGAGTTGGATTTGCTGTAGCTGCTGCAGGGTGAGTGACTGGCTGTGTTTCCATTGCCTCCTGTCCCTCAGATGCAGGTCCTCCACCCCTCCACCTGAGCAGGGCCAGGTGGTTCAGCACCTCTAGTCTCTTACAGACAAAGTGGAGAGGTACACTGGCACGAGCTGCCTCACGCTGGCTGTGTGTTGGGTCCACTGTTTCACTACTATAAAAATCTATAGACCGTCTCTCTCTATTTTTGCTTTGCCCATCTGAAATCTTCACCTTTCTTTCAGGCTTAGTAAGAATCAAATAAATGCACACTGATACACTGACAGACATGGTTGCCTGCCACATTATATTTTGGTTTCATTTGGAATTTAAAATATAGAGCTGCATGTCCACCTCCCCTGTTGTAGAAAAATAGAGTTGATAATAGCTGTGGGACTGGTTGTGTCATGCTGGGATTCCTGGGGTTAGCTGCTCAACCTTCTCTGTTCAAGAGCTTTTTGTGGTTTTCCCTTTCACTCCCTCACTCTTGTAGATCTGTCACTGCTGGCCACTCACATGTCTGACAGCGAGTGAAGTTACATGTTGCTGTAGACTAATCACCTGTTTTTTTCCCCCCCTCAGGCTGGAACAAGGCTTCCCTGTCACTGGATGCCTCAGAGGAGCATGATGGCTATTCCAGCGCAGAGGAGCCTCTTAATTCTGACCCAGAGGATGAAAACGGCAAGAAGCTGGTGAGTCACTATGCGTGACAAACATGTCAGCTTGCCTGTGTCCTAATCACACTGTGGAGACAAAAGCCTGATTACACAATCAAAGTATGGGTACTCACCTTGTGTCCCTTTGGTTTAGCATAGGGTTGGGGTTAGGTATGTATGGTTGTAGTTAAGGTAAGTCTCCAGGGAATAAATAGTGCAATGTTCTCCTAAGTGACAAAAACAAGTCTGTCTGTGGGTATCTACTGCATAAGTGTATGTACAGACGTTTCCCTTAAAAGGCCTTAACAAGCCATGAAACCATGTGATGTTAAAAGTCTGTTGAAACAGTACATGTGGAATAATTAGCAGCTGTACATGTCACATGATCGGTTTGTGATACATTTGCCAGTGAACACTGTCCTCTTTGCCCATAGAAGATAACTCTTACTGTATGACAATTTACAACTGTGTCCTATTTTTTCCATTTTCTGTGGATTTTCACATTTGATCAAATATGAAACAGAATTATATTTAAATATAAGATGCTTCATTTATTTAGAGCTTTTTTTTTTTTTTTTTTTTTTTTTTTTTTTTTTTTTTTTTGGCCGCTTGGGGGCAGCAGAACAAGCTGTAAACACAACACTGACACACAGTATAAAGTTGTTTTGTTAAACATGTTAGCAAACAATTTCTTGTTCATATATCCAGCAGACATAGACCAAAGAAGTAGTGGTTTTAGTCACCTGATGAATTTAAGTGTAATATTTACTCTCCCTTTAGCTCTACTTTGATCTTCAATAATTCCTGAGGAAAATAATCTGGCTCTATATTTGCTAAATGCTCCACTATGTTCACCAGCTAGTTATTACCTTAGTCTGCGTGCTGTCTGCTGCTGGCAGGTAGCGTACAACTGGTTTATCATAACTTTCCTTGCAGAAAAGCATTGCATGCTGCTGCCAGAAACATCATTTGATCCATTGTTAATGTAAAAATAATGATTAATTAAGGTTTAAAGGTGACACATGTTTTGACTGAATTGTTTTCTCTATTCATAGCACGAACTAATCCTAGGCGTTACTGTAACTTTTGATCTGACAAAGCTCCTGATTTTCCAACTGTGTATCTTGTTTGCTTCATTATGAATAGTGTGCCGGAAAATATACAGTTATCGCCGACTACGAGAAGGGCAACGCTCAAGAGCTCTCAGTGAAGAATGGAGACATTGTGCAGCTGGTCAAAGAGGGAGATGATGGACAGTGGTGAGCATACAGCCTTTACTGTGGCCTATTGGAAATAAAAATAATTACAGCAGCACTACTATAATACTATTTTTTTGTGTGTGGTCATACAGGTTTGTACGTAACCTTAGCACCTCTAAGGAGGGCTGGATTGCTGCTGCTAATCTTATCACACTCATTGGAAAGTCCAAGTCTTGCCAGTCACTCACCAGCTCAGGTATTCAAACATAGAAATTTACTGTGTGAGACGTTAACACACAATTGTCATGCAAGTGTAATTTTAATCTTCAATACATGCGTGTCTCCAACAGAAGGAAGTGGCTCTGGAAACCTCAGCACATCGTCCAGCTGCAGCGAGACCTACACAAGCTTCTCTGACATCAAACCCTGAATAACTGCTCAGCACTTCCTCCATCACCAAACGGCCCTCTTCAATGCTAGCATCATGTGGCTATCTGTGCTGTAATGCCAACACCAGTGCTCATAAGTATTTTGTCAGGTTTCCACAGAAAGCTGTATTTTTTTCATGATTTTTATCACGCACTTGCACCACATATTGAGACAATGGCACATTATAGATTTGACTGTGGTGCCATTGCACAGTGAAGATACAGCCTAGATGCATATGTTACACACAGTAATTTCATAGTATAGTAAAATGATCTTCCTCTAGTCACACACTTGTCTGTTTATTTTTTATGCAGGATCTGTGTGATTCTAATGTAATAGATGTATGAATGGGCCAGCAGGACTGATCTCAGTTAATGCATCTATTTGTGTTCGCATTAAAAATGGAGAAAGATTAGTGATCAAACGTGGATGACAGTTGTTTTTGTGTTCATCTGCACTAATTCACCCAAGAGTTTACATTTCCGCCATTACTGTAAATAAGAAAAGAGGGCAAGAGATAAATGCATACAGCTTGTTTAGCTTGAATGAATGTTTTCTGAGGGTCTAATCACCTCTGTCCTCTGCTTTTTTTCCCCTTTACATGTTTATTTATTTGTAAGAAATGAAAACGCCCACATATTGTATGTTTAGCCAATTTTAAATTGGCATGTCATCTTTTCTTACTTTCTTTTTATTCTCTTCCTGTCTGCCATTTTTCTCTCTGTCAGCCTGTCATTAGGAACCTGTTATGTCACCAGCTGTCCGGACTTGACTGTGTATGAGCTTTTGTCTTTTCAAGTCTCTGATGGCTTCATTGTCTAACTCTGTGGGTTTTCATGTACGCTGCAGTTTAAAAATGTTTCTCAGTGTGAATAATCAGAGATCACTGTATATCGCTAACTTATTCCCTGTGAAGGGATCATGTTATGAATGTAGATATTGTTCATTAATATCTGTCCGTCATGAAATGTTTATTGGAGATGCTATATTGTACATTAAGTACGGTGATGTCACTACTTTGTGACTTGTCTAATTTTTTTTTTTTATATATAAATGACTTGTGATAATTCAGTCACTGTTTCTGTGTGTCTCTGAATGGCTAAATATCGATCCATTTTGTGTCTGTGGCTAAAAAACATTCTAGATGTTCCTATAAATTTTATGATCAGATTTTAATACACATACAGATAGACATTTGAGCCTTCAGACAGTCAAACGACCAGAAACGAAACTCAAATTGCCGAACTCGGTTGCCAGGTTTTGTTAAAACCCACCTTTTACACTAGGTGGAGACCAAAGACTCAAAGGTAATGTGGAGGTATGAAAATTCACTGCCATGAAAAATACCATTGTTATCCAAAAGAGCCATTTTTTAAATAGGTAAATGTATTTTTGACATTCAAGTGGCCACATTTCTACACACAACAAATATTTGTTTATTACAGCAGAAAACTCTCCACATGAAACGTTTAGAGGTGTAAAAAAAAAAAAAAGAGACGAACATAAAATCGTGTTTGTGGTATAATTAAACTAACATATAAAGTATTTTAGAATGCCGAAAGATAATTTTAATGATAGACTACTGGAAATAAACTGAAATGAGCTGATTAAAGTCCCTGAAAATTGTGTTATCTGTACGTTATGGAAATATTATAATATAAAGGCATGTCCACATTAATATTTCTTTACATTTTGAGGGTTTTGTAATTACTGAAAGAAATGTTTACATCCTACAATTACACACATATTGCACATGATAGGGTTTTGATAGGACTTAGACTAAATTGGACTGTTTGGGGGCAAAGAATGAAAATAAAATAAAAATAACTCAGTATTCTTCGCCTTCTGATGAAACTCACAAAAAAGTAATTATTAAATGTATATAGCCTAACATAGGACATTTTTAAATACCTTGAGCATAGATGTTTTTAGTTGGTGCCTAGCCAAAGATGTTTTTAGTAAGGTAATTTAGTTTATAACCACAGTATTTCTAAATTCCCGGTTACAGCACAGATTATTTTATGGGGAAAACACAATATAGATATATAAAGAAGATCTGTAACAACAGTTTCTCAGGACACGTTAGTTTTATTTGCAAAAATAGCTTCTCACAAGATTGAAATGCCCTTTGGGGTTTTGGCAGCTCGATGGGGGGATATCGTGGTTACAACCTGGCAACAACCTGGCAACCACCCACCGTACTAATGGGCGGAGAAACGAGAAAGTAGTGGAAGAGCATAGAGCAAAGCGTTGAAGTAACGTGGGCGTATTAAATTTACGTTTACCGGGCTTGAAGATAGATAAAGAGGTTATTTCAGACAAGCTAACAGTCGGTAAACATGAGTCCCGGCCGTAAAGTGCTTTGTGTACTTTGTAACCGGTCCGAGGAGACGAAGGTAACCGGAGCCTTGTCGACTAAAGATCAAGTCACTGCTCATCAGAACTGTTTGGTGAATATAATTTTATTTGGCCTTGATTTTTTTTTTTTCATTCAATTCCAACGAGTAGCTAGTGAGCTAAAGTTAGCAGTTGGCTAAATCTGTTAAAAGCTTAGCACTGACATTTGCTAAAAGCAGACGATGAAGAACGACGAAACCGTATTATGTTTGATATCGATCTCTGAGAAGATGGAGATCGATGAAAGTACACAAACAGCAGTAGAAACCTTCCTCCACATGCTATGCCCTGCATGCAAAGTGCGGAGCTGTCCCACACATCCTGAAATGATGAGAGGGCAGAGGTGGTATAATAGCTGCCAAGAAGCAGAACTCTTGGCATTTTTGGTAAATTTAGTTATTTCATTTTTTTTTTTATATTTGAAAACACACAGTTCTCTACACCAAGTTCACTTTATCAAAACCCTAAGCAAAGCTTTCTTTGCTGACATGCAGCACAGAACAAGAGTTAATCTTGTGTAAGGAGAAGTGACACACCCCTGGGATGTGCTGGGAATCTTCCCTCTTTCCTCAACTGGCACAAATCTGTCATAGAGGTCATTTTTATCATTATATTTCTGTTTAGATGTAGACAGCAGGATGTAGCAAATTACAGTCCAGTTTACAGTAATTTTGTATTATGATGGATTTGTTTTTGTGGGCTCTATAAATACACAGTTTTAGTGGTGGTTGAGTTTGAGTGAGGAAACAGTTGAATGTATTTTGAAAGACATGGTTATTGAATGCATTTTGTGTCAGAGCAATGAAAAGTGAGTCACCGTTTAGTCCACATTGACTCTTGCTGTGCTAAACTGTGGGAAGAGTTTGGAAAACAGTTAACTCATTATTGAGAAATACATGTTACCAATTGTAAAAAAAAAAAAAAAAAAAATTTTAAAAAAAAGGACTAAGTAGGGTTATCTCGGGTAAAATGGGACAATTTTTGGCAAATCTCTTTTACAACTATAACTTTTTTTTGTCTTTTTATTTAAACAGGTCAAGAATGTCCCTACAGTGACATCAAATTGTAGAAATCATTTTAAAAACAGGTTATACCAACATAAAATCTGTCACCCTCTTGTGGAAGAGTAATTTTATTTTATTTAGTGGGTAACTCACTTAAGCATTAAAACACAACAGCAGTATTGCTCTTCATTTGTGATTTTAATGTACTTCATTTACAACTGATACACTTACATAATGTATCTTTGAATTACAGTGTCAGACATGTTTCTGTTTTACAGTTATTTTCCTCGGGTATTTTTTGTCGGAATTCACCAGAGTTTGATGACTTGTTTGGTTTCTCCGTTGAGGATGTGATGAACGAGGTCAAACGAGGAAGCAAACTGGTAAAGATTACTGACATTGTCCAGTCTGAACAGGTCTAATCCCCTAATTGTGTGCTTGAAACTATTTGTAGTTGTGTTACTCATTTGTTTGCATTAGTATTGTAACAGATGTAAGCAAAAGGGTGCCACTGCTGGGTGTGAAGTCGGACGCTGCAAGAAGTCCTTCCACTACCCCTGTGCTGTTCAAGAGCGAGCTGAGATTACTGAAGACCCAGACAATGGGAAGTACGGGTCAGTGCAACATACTGTGTCTGTTTACCTGTATATCTAGAAAACACCTGTCCTGCATTTGCATTATTTGTTGGAAGAAACATCTATGTGTCATTGCAGTTAAATATACATTTTCCTAAAACTTCTTTTATGTGTTTTGTGTTTATGCATCAGGCTATTCTGCTTCAAACACCATTCACAAAGTAAGTGGGCATCTCTGAATTTTTGCCTTTCTGTGACCTTTTTTTTTTTTTTTTTTCTTCAACGTATGCGATATTATGTGTTGAATTCTTCAGGCTCGAAATACAACGGCTCTGTAAATGGGCATGGAACCTCCAAAAATCCCAGTGAAGCTGGAACATCTAAGGTTTGATTGATGGATCTATCTCCTACATAGACGTAAAGCACATCACTGAAAACTGCAAACCTTTAAAAAATAATATAAAAAATTATCAGCAATTTCCTAAAACAGCTGGTAACTGTAGTTTACAGCAAATGTCACAGAAATAGCGCATGGTATCGAAGGAACATTGATGTGGAACATGGATGTATTTTTAGTCTTTTAGCTTTATAGCTTTTGCACAACAGTGTCAACAGGCAAAACTTGTTAATTGGATTTCATGAGATTTGTCAGTATACATGTAATTGTTTAAATGTTTGCATTGACTGTCTAGGAAGTAATGATGTCCATGTTTATTTTCATGAGGTATATTGTCTCACCTGTGAGAAGACAGAAGGAAATATCAGTTTGGAAAGTTTGTCTAATAGCATTATTATGTAAGTATGTTCACATTTTGCAACATCTTCCTTTGTAATTCTACAACTAAATTGTTGTGTGTTTCTAATCTGCTCTCAACATCAATATCTGATCACGTTGTGATAAGTAGACATGTGTGTTTTTAGGTTGTATTGTGACAAACATGCTCCTTCATCCTATAAGAGGAACAACAATGGTAAGTCCTGTTCTGAGTGTCTCATGTCTCCTGTTCTACCTCTTAGTGTCACAGACTAAACATCTTTCTCCTTGACAGACGATGCTGCAGAAGCCAGACCATCTGTTTGCAGCAGTGACTCAAACTCATCCAGCAGTACGACGCATTTGCACTCCAAGGTTTACATATTATTCTCAGTCACTCTAAATAAAGCTTTTTAATATCATTTTAATATCTCTTTAAAACGATTCAATGATTTTAATCATTTTGCTTTTGCATTTGAAACAGAGACGGTTGAGTTTCAATGACAGGTAAGTGTTTGATCGTTTGCATCCTGGACTTGGCTGTTCAAACCTTTTTTTCTTTGATGTTTTGAGACTTTTGAGTAGAATGTGGCCATTATTACAGCTTAAATAATTATATTTATGTACAATGTATTTGATTTGTCAATCATCTACAGTTTTTACTTTTCTTTACGATTACATCCTTGCTTTTGTTTAATACAGCACCACCACCTTCCCAGTCAAGTCTACCTATTACAATTGTGAAAGATACCTGATCTCTCTCCTTTGTCACAGACAGGAGGAGAACCAATCCAAAAATAAATCTGCAGCCAAGACAAGGAGAATATCTGATTCTTCACATTCAGGTTAACCAATTGCAAGTGAGAGAATGTAAACTAATGAACTAATCAACCTGTTACAATACTGATTTATATGATTCCCTTTCTTCTACAGATGAGAATGAACCCAACACAGAAATGGAAATCTTCGCCCCTTTAGAGTCCGATATAGATGAAAGTGCAAACTCTGTTCCAGAGAACTATGTAAATCCAATCTTAATCCCTAACTATTATCATCAGTAGAGTTGTTTAATAATATTTAATAATCATATATCTTTGTTCTCCATCATTCATTCTTTGTTTGTCATTCAGTTGTTGACTACGCCTCAGTTTATAAGGTAAGACCAGCTCTCAGTGATTCATTGAGAATGAGTGTGAAATAAGTTTATTTTTAGTTATTTACATTGTGTAATAATTTTTGCAGTGTGCACTATATGACCATAACTAGAATTACCACCTCACGCCTCTGTCAACCAATCAAGTTGCAGTAAATATCAACAATCTCCTGTTCCTGAGTTACAGCGTTGAATGATGGCTACAAGTGTTTTATGATGTCACAGTGAAGTTGACCTCTGACTTTTTACATCATTTTATCCTAGTAGACATCTGTGTTAAATTGTATCATAATTAGCATATGAATTCTTGAGAGTTATGGCCAAAAACGCATTTTGTGAGGCCTCAGTGACCTTGACCTTTGACCTCCAAAATCTAATTGGTTCATCCTTGAGTTTGTATCAAATTAGAAGTTCCCTCCAGGTGTTCTTGACATCACATTATTTCATGACTTTTACTCAATTAAGTTAATTCAAATCGATTTAATTAAATTTTTTTTTAATTAAACAACTATTAAAAATGTAGTTTTAGTACAGGCCTTTTGTATCGGATTGCATTAACATGGATCACAGTAGATAATTTTCTCTATGATGTTCTGCCTTCACAGAAAAGACACAGAGTGTCAAACAGAGTGCACCTCAGGTAAACAGTCACGCCAGATTCTGTGTATATATAGCTAAGACATGATGCTGTATACCAGTGGTTTGCAAACTCCTGCTCTGTCCCTTTAGGAAATCAACTGAAGGTCAAGAATGAATTTGAAAATAAAGATGAAGATGAAACAACCGTAGATTCAGTGAGTTGTTACTGTCCAGTGCATTATTACTGTCAAACATGTTTCCTGTCTTCAAAGTATATGATGTTTTGGTTATTCACACATTTGAACAATTCTTCTAATTTATTTAGTCTTTTACCTGATATTCATGGTATTTCTTTATAGCTTCTTAAGGCTAATTTGAATTAGCCTGCCTGCAAAAGATACTTGATCACAGAATATATATACTTCTTATATGTGATTGATAGTATGATGTACCATTATCACTTGCAGAACAGGATTGTGACACGATATATGTTTGCTTACTCTCAGGATGCTGAGTCAGAGAGTCTACTTCCTGTGGAAATCTGCACGGAGGCAACAACAAGTTCTGCACTCTCACCTCAGACAGTATCGACAGCATATCCCAAAGTGATTTTGGTAAAAGCAGCGGAGGAGAAAAAGAGAGAAGATGAAGGCAAGTTTTACTCCTACTGTGGCAGAACAGTTTGTTTGAAATGCAGTGAGATGATAACATTAACTTTTTAAAAGTGTGTCAGGAACTCAGAAAAGTAGATACAGATTCAGTAGAAGTGTTATAAAAAATATTTTACAGGACAGATAATACAAAACACCCCCAGATGTGAATATTCCCACCACCATGTTTCTCTGTCGGTTTGATTCTCTCTCCTTTTCGTCTCCTTACACACTCCCTTCTGTTACTGCCAGAAATCTCAAACTTGGATTCATCAGTAAATATAACATTTCTTCTCTCATCCACTGTGAAATTCTGGTATTTCTTAGCCCACCTCAGGCGTTTGGCCTTGTTTTCCCTCGTTAGAAGTGGTTTAGAACCTGCTACTCGTCCTCTGAGACCACCACAAGACAGTCTTCTTTTAACAGTACTTTTGCTGATTGGAGTCTTGCGTTATTTATTTAGTAAATTCTATAGATGTGATGACGTTGCTTTTCTATCTCTCAGAGAACTAAGCTTGATGCATTGATCTTCTAATGGCGTGGTCACTTTAGGTCTGCTTCATTGTGCTTGGATACAACTGATCCACTTACTGCAAAGCGTTTTAGAGCTCCATGAACTGCCCCCTCATTAAGCTTTAGTCAAACCATGATTTGATGCTGAGGAAGTCTCTTTGCCCAGAATAACAATTTGACTCATGACTCTTTTACTTATTTCTGATGCTATTTTTCCCATCATCACAATGATACTTAATAAGCTATGATCTGCTGGAAGCTGGAGCCACAGCCTTATTTATAACAGGTGAACACTGGCTGCAAGTTGAGTTACTGATGAGTAGATCAAATCCATCTGAGTGGATCTCAGTATTAAATTTTTCAATGCCCAAATGCATTGAGGCATTTTTCAATGCCTCAATGCTTAAATTTTATTGCTGACCTAGAAATAGTGCAGAATCTTAAATATTTCTCCTTGTATTTTAAAATGTTTCTCAATCCTCAAATTTGCTGGTTATTCCCAGGTTTATGTGAATATATTTTGAATGTGGTCTCAGACTTTTGGACTCCAGTTTATATTGCACATATTATACAGTCACATGGTTTTACAGGGCTCACTTCTGTTTGTGCTCAGGGTCATCCAGTAGTTTGTGGAAATATTTCAGTCTGGACCAAAGCACCAACAGTGCCATTCGTACAGCCCTGCTGCTGGCATGCTAAAAAAGACCCCAAAAAAACAGATTGCAACAGCTTGACATCACACATTTGCAATCTGACCTCATGGTTATATGCATATGTTGTATGAAAGTGCACATACATTTAACCTTTCATATCCTTATTAATATACCATTTGTAAATGTTCAAAAACATGTGCCTGGTCACGACAGTGAAGAGAGCAGTTACGCTGCTACAGATCACAGTACAGACAGAGCCTTACAGAGTTTGGATGAATGATACAATCAATTTGGGCAAAATAAATAATATGTGGAAAACCATTTTCTAGTGAGCCCAGTAAGATGCTGTTGTTGCAGGAAGTTTGGAAATTACTCAAATATCAAATCAAAAATGATGACACTGAAACATACAGTTGTGATGTTATGAAAGCTGTGATAACACATGGGGCTGTCCCTTTTCTCAGGGTGCAGTCCTGATGAACACGTCGCTGGACCCTCTGCCCCACAGCAAAGCTCCACTGGGGCCCCTCCCTCTCCCTCTCCTGGCCACTCTAAACCCCACAGTGTTACTGGCTCACCTCAGTGCAGCAGCTCGGCCATTTCCCCGCCTCCTCCTGAATCCACGTGTGTATCCCTCATCTCCTCGTCTCCTTGTCCTAAGGGCCGTTGCTTTGACCCAGAGCTCATCATTGACTCCCCAAGCTTCTGGAAAAGCTGTAACGTGGCAGGATGCACACAGGCCATCTTTACTGATTTCATTAATGAGATGAACGATATCGCCAGCAGAATTCAGTCAGACCAGGCCAGCCAGAAGGGTGAGAGAGGATTCAGTATACTCACAAGTTGCTGGGACAACATCTCTGGTCTCATACTCATACATACATTTATGCTCTCTCTTCTTTTCCACAGATTATGATCTTGCACTAACAGTGATGGCGGCTTCTGGAAAGCTGGCAGAGCTCGTGGCCAAGCAGCAGAAAGGTGAAGTACACTCTTAACAGTGTGGCTCTGTGTGGGTTGGTACCTTTGTCCCTCACTTGGTCAAGAGTAGTTTAGCATCACTGTGAAAACATATATGCAATTTTAGCATTCAGCAAAGGCTGAAGTAGTTTAGACTGATAAAAGTGGAGGTAATGTAACAATGTAGAGCTGAGCCTCTTAAAAAGTGCACTCTGCAGAGATTCACACGTTTTGCTTTAGACAGCTTGACCTCTCTTTGGCACCAAAATTTGCAGACAATTTTGTTGTCTGGTCAGTAAATTTCATTGCAATCTCACAGTGTTCCTAGTGTCTAGGCTTTTAGGGGATGTTTACTGATGTATGAGGTTCTTTGTTTGGCCTTAAAACTAATTTAATAATGGGCTGCATTGAGAGCTGCAGCGATTAACCAATTGATCGGTTAGATTGCAGGAAAATTAATCAGCTAAAACTATTTAGATAATTAACTGTTTCAGTCATTTTTAAAGCAAAAATCCCAAATATTTGGTTCCAGCTTCTCATATTCAAGAATCTAACTGCACGTCTTCATCATACAGCATATGATAGTAAATGAAATATGTGCAGGTTTCAGACTGTTGGTCAAACAACCCGAGCAGATTAAGGATGTCAGTTTGAGCTGACTAAATGATCAATAGAGAAAATAATTGATAGACTACTTGATAATGAAAATAACTATTAGTTGCGGCCCGAGCTGCACCAAGGTTTTGCACTGGCAAATTGGAAGAAAGATGGCACAGCTTAAAATTGCATGTTTGAGGTTGCAAAATATGAGAATGGATCTGAATACTTATGTCAATGTGATATTTCAGTTTTTACTCTTTAATAAATTTGCAAACACTAAAATTCTGTTTACGCATTGTCATTATGGGATATTAAGTGTAGATTGATCAGGGAAGTATAGCCATGTTTAAACATGACAGAGAAACAGATGACTATGGTCAATCTTTAATTGCAGTTTACATAATGAAAACCAATGACAGCAGTAAAGATAAAAAATGCATATTAGGCCACTTCACCACAATGTTCGGCTGTTTAACTAATAATAGCAAAGTACAGCTTCAGTTTTTGTTTAACCTTTTTTTATAGTAATGAAAGCGCAAATTATAAATAACAATATATTGTTTTGACAGAGTTACAACAGAAACAAATGGAGCTGACAAAGGCAGCAGCAGCGATGAAGAAGGTCGTCTCAGCACTGAGGAGATGAGTCCATCAGCAGCTAGAGGAGATCAAGGTTACAGTTACCTTTCCCTTCTCACTGTTGTTCTGTATTTACTCTGAATTTTTTACACAAACAGTATATGTATATTTTCTTTTAATGATTGTACCTTCGTTAATTTCCAATAGTGGAAAGCTGTGCTGGATATGGAAATATAAAACTGCCAATGTTTGGCACTGATAATTCAAAATCACTTTAAGATTAAAAAGGCTGAATCTTGCATTGTCATCTCAGAATTCAGCCGGTGATCATGATGCTTAGAAATCAGATGAAGATTTTGCAGTTCCATTTAAAAGATATCGTACACAAGAGTTGTTTCATTTTCAAAAATAAGTCTGGGAAAAGTGATTTCAAAAGCTTTACTGAACATGAAGAATTGGAAAGAATATTTGTCTTGAAATCATCCCATATCCAACCCTAGAAACTAAATTCTTTAAATATGTTTACATTGAAGTTCCCTTGCTTTCATTATGTTCAACTGAGATCTTGTTTAATATGATCTTTTTCTTAAGGTAGTTAAAATGGAGGATATTTTATAGTAAACCTAATGACCCACAGTAGAAAAACAAAAAATATTTGTTTATGTCAATTTTACGTTTAAAGTGTGTTTTTATATAGATCAGTGAGAGTCTCTCAAGATCCTTGTTCCCCAAACTGCTTATAATTACAGTTCTTTGTCTTTACATGTTGTCAGTGATTGAACAGACTGATCTTATCTTCAAACTAGTAAACCATGGACAGGAGAGCTGAAATAATGTTGCAGTTTACAGCTCAGTGTTTACAAGTAATTTTTTCTGTGTCCTGTTGGGACAGTGAAATCCAGACGTTTTGTTTTGTTTACATTTACATTTATGATTAAAAATGAATTTGTGTTCTGGAATATATTTTTATAACTGTAAAAGATAAAAACTGAAGCTGAAAGATGTTCTTGAATCTTTTTTGTAAAGTTTTAACTAGTTGTAACATATCATCAGATAATTCGTGTTTGCTCCTAGTATAATATACATTTTTCAAATCTTTGAACTATTAATAATACATAATAATATTTTCCAGTTGTTTATAATGACAGAGAGAACAACCGCTCTTGAGTGCTAAAAAACTATCCCAACATTTAACCGCCGACTGAAAGATTTTCATAAGTAAAAATAATTTCAAAGGAAAAACAGGCAGAACCTACAGTGGCCACATGATCTCAACATAACATCTTAACAATACAGAATAACATTTGTATCCAAGATACAATATGCAGATCTGAAGGTCTCTAAACGTCTTTGGGAACATCTGTAACACATCTGGGTGAAATAATTAGGACTATTTGTAGGAGGATCATTTAGTTTGACACATGATGAAACAAAACACTTTATGGTGGTGGAATCACTTTATAAATCCTGAATGCTGCATTGTGTATTTGTGAAGGTGGTTTGCATCTTGTGGTTTATAGATGCACAAAAGAGGTTGATCCACTATGTTAATAACCTGTCAAACTCAATTATTGTACTTTATCTGATATTACCCATCACCTTTTCCAATTTGGTTTATTGCAATACATTTTTTGAATACTGAAAAACACTTGTTTACAGAAAACACAAGCAGATCAGAGTCTTTTTATTCATTTGTTTGTAGAGGTCACAAAATGTAACTGGCACTTCATATCAATAAAACATTATTATTGATTTTAAAGTAGAAATGTCCTGCAAAGTAAATAGCAAATATGTTCTTCAAAATACTCACGGCAGTAGTGTAGATCTCACTAAACAACTTTATTAATGTTAATATTGTAAAATCTTGTTTTCAACATCCAGCAGGTATGTCATGCAGTTGCACAAGTGTCCTTCAAAATCTCCGTCCAGGCCCACTCAGCCCAGGCCTCTGCAAGGCTACATGCATTAAACTGAATCTTAGTGGCTCCATACCTTTGTCTGGCTGTGCAACCAGGCATTTCCACAGCCAGTTATCTGTTTTGTGCGTTTAAAAACTCACAAACTAAATAAGCTTAATATATGCTATGCTGTAGATGCACAACAACAACTTTCCAACCTATGCAATCCACAAATGTAAAGTGAAATCCACAGTTTTAGACTGAATCACTCTGTTCTGAATCTCACTTAAAACCTGAGTTCCCATCTTTGGGTCAACTTACAACCTGGAAAAAAGCTCACACCTTAGAATCACAGCTGTGGAAGTCACTGGAACTAATAATCACTGACTGGAGTTTGACCCAAACAGACTTAATCGAGCCTTGGATGCCTCAGTCTGTTTGCTCATTATGTTAGTGTCCAGTCTTCAAAATATTCATTCTGTCCTGAAAACTACAAGTGCACAGAGTCTCATACCTCAGCCTGAAACCCATGAATCCAGATGCCACATCCAAACTACAATATGGTCTTCTAGTTAAGTGGAACAAAATCATATTAAGAATACGAGTGCAAAGACTGAGGGAGTAACTTGGTCAATTAAACAAAAAAATAGAAAAGTAAAGTGTGAATAGGCGACTGGCAAAAACCTTTTAAGTTAAAAAGAAACAACTTGATCAAGCAATAGTATCCTCCTTTACACAATATGTGTAAATTAATAGGCAGTCAGGCACTGCGGCAAACAACTACCATCACTGCACTCTGACATGATGCTGCTACCTGTCAGCTGTGTCTTGTAATCTCAGTCCGTACAGCTCATGTAATGAACAAACAGGTTCTAGTCCGGAATGAGCTAAATAACAGATTCGACAGTGATAATCTAAAGATTTCCACTGTGTGACCACCTGTCAGTGAAGGTACATGCAGCTGACTGGGGGTGATGACATCTTTTGAGAATTTACTCCCACAGAGTCCCACAGCATCCTTTGCGTTAGTTCCCATCATTACCTTGGGGTTGAGGTCAGTTTTTGAAGGCTCCACAGCGGCTGGCTCGACATATGAAATCTTTGAGCAAGTTGCCGTCAATCTGCCAGAAAGCAGCAGTCTGGGTCACTTCAGTCAGGTGATTCACACAGAACTTAAAGCAGAACTCCTCAAGGTCCTGAATGACAAAGGGAAGAGCACAAATAACCAAAGAGTTCCTTGTTTAGGTCAAAATGTTCTCAAAGATATGAATGAGATTCTCTGAATAACTCCCGTATCCTGTGGATTGTCCCACCACTCTCCCACAAATGTGTGGTTGTCTGCGAGACAACGCATATTTATTGAACAAATATATTTAGAAATACATGCTGCAGATCTTAGACTTTTATAGCAATTTCATTTTTTTAAGTATGGGACCCTTCTCTTTCCTACTTGAGTGACCAAGGAATCAGGGATCTTAGGGAGAACTTTGTGGACTTTTGTCACTGGAATAAGTGACTGGAGCTGATTTCTACGGTCTGATACCTTGTAACCTCATTTTCTGCAGGACATGTCCTCACTGCCATGTTCGAATGAGCAGCAGCAGGTTCTTAATTGCCTCCTTCTGTCACCTTGTTTGTGGTTTAAAGGTATAATTTCTCATTATTCCACAGGTACAAAGCAGACTTTGTTACCTTTAAACAGAGAAGCCTTTTCTACCCGTTCCCAGTATTTATGTGAAGCTATTATAACTGGTTGCAGTAGCTTCATATTTACTGTTTAGTTATGAGACTGGTATCAATCTTCACATCTAACTCTCAGCATGAGGTAAATAAGTAATAATAAAGAAATAATATATTTCCCAAAATGCTGAACTATTCCTTGAAAAAGAAAAACTAATGGAAAAACAAAGACCTTGTTTCCTTTTCACTGGATGAAACATTTTCTGTCCTACTTTTAAAATAGCTGCTTTAGATGTGGATTTCAAGATATTTACTGCTTTCTACATATATATATATATACATATATATATAAAAATAAATAAACAGATGATGGTGTGTTGACTGATGGTGAAGACTGACCTCTGCATCATAGCGCACAGCAGCCGACAGCAGGGAGAAGGCGTTTTCAACAGTGATTCCCCTCTTGATTATGTGTTGACAAAGTCGTTTCAGGCGGTTCTCACAATACGAAGTTGCCAGATCCAGCAGCCCTGATAGAGCACAGACACAGGCAGTAACACTGTGAGTAGGAACAACTGACAGATAAATGTCAGGATGTGAGATTACGAAGTGACACGTGTATGGGAGGGGGTCTGACCAATAGCATCTTCAGGAGGTAACTCCACGTTATCTGTGTAGAGGAACTCGAGGAAGGAGCGGTAGACCGGGTAGGAGAACTGGTCTATTTCAATCACCTCCTTCATGTCTTCATTCCAGTGGGACTGGAACATGGATCTGAAGTGTTCACACCTGCAAAATGATGAGGATGAATACAGATATTACTTACTTTTGAATTGTTTCTATTTTATAGTTTTATGACTTAAGTGGACAGCTGTGAGATGAAAATCCTGACCTGATTTTGAGAACGGCTTTGTGGACATAGATATATTTGCCATCGATGCAGAACTTGAGGTCAGCTGTCTCTGGGTTGTCAAACTCCTTCTTCAGAGACTGAGCCACGGTCAAGAAGTCATCATGCTCTGGAGCGAGAAAACACACCCACACAAATCAGCTTCTGGCATTAGAGAGATAAAAGCTGTAGCAGTAACTTTCAACCACTGGTATTTTTATAAGCTATACAGGAAGGACCAGTCTTCCTATGTCGTTTTGACGGGGCTTTTTTAATTTTTTTTTTTTTTTTAACATGGTCCTAATAATTTCCTTTCAAGTTTCAAGTAACTTGGCTCTAATTATAGGTCAGACTGACACAGGGCTAAATTGGTAAACTGCCCTTAAACAATTCAAATTAAATGGTAAGCTAGTGTAACCTAAAGTCTTTCAGTCAATGCCTACGGTTTATATTTTCCAATAGTAGGCAGCAGACATTTTGGCTTCAGTTTCAGGGTCCTGGTATTGTTCATGCTGGCTCACTGTCACGGCTTACTGAACATTACTGGAACATTACAGTGCCAAAGTCAGCGGTAACACTTATGTTTTTCCTGCTGTGACAAGTCAAAATGTCGGCTGTAAAAAAAAGGCCTGTAAATGACAATTAAATGGAGTATTTCTTTCAAGGAACAAAAACTTCATTTTAAAACTTGACAAAACTTCTATTCCTTCAAATTTATAACTGAAGACCATCATAAGCCTGGTTTTAAAATCGCCATATAAATAAAGTTTTGTTTTTCTATAACAATATGTTACATTGTTATATGTTTAATGCAGTACCCCAAGGGGAGATATGCAGGTACGAACATGAACGTGTTTGGACAACTCTTCAGGAAACTCTTTCAGGAAAAACACAGAGGCTTTCAAAACTGTTAACATCTGCAGCCACATTACCACATGATATTTATGTAAAGTAAATTAAATTAAATGTTCCTCTGTGATGAATTACCTGTCTAAAGTTTAGTCTGTGCATGTCGATTTTGATAGCGTGGACTAAAACCTAATCACTTCCTGGAGGGTAAGAAATAAATCAAAAACTTGCTTTGGAAAATAGTCTCTAGTAACAGACACATGATTTGTGTTTAATGGAGTCAAATGTCAGAAAAACTGCTGCTGTTCTTGTCTTACCCATGGAAAGAAGCCTCCACATGACTGAGGGGGTGGCGAAGCATGCAAAGACATCGTCGGTGCAGGTAAAGTGCGTGAGGTGAGGCAGCACAATGGACTGGCCCCTGCACTGGCCCCACATATACACCTGACCACTCTGAGTCTTTGCAGCCGATGTATGAGTGGAGTGACAGGCGGCGATCTCGACAATTCTGTCAAAGAAGCCAGAGGAGAGAAATCAGTCAGTGTCAGTGTACGAGACAGTGGAGGGAGGATCTATTTCATCTGTGGTGATGCTCACCTCTCTTTCTCAGTCATGATCTGAACTGGGCTCAGCTGGTTGCTCTTGTTGCCGGTGCCCAGTTGTCCATACGTGTTGGCACCCCAGGCGTAGAGCAACCCCTCATCTGTTAGTGCCAAGGAGTGGGCATAGCCTGAGACAATCTGGAGAGGAAATAAAACTTACATGTGGGGTCCACCATGTTAACATGCCAACGTAACGCACAAAAGAGGTTTTCTCATTTAAAAAAAAAAAAAAAAGAATAAAATTCTCATTTACACTGAATAAAGATAAAAATACAGAGTTGTCCATTTTAAGTTCCCAATCTTTTAACAGAAAACATACTGATAATAATTTTGATAATTTGAGTCATTTATCATATGTGAGTATTTGTTCTGTTTCATACTATGATTAATTATGTTTTGGAGTTTGCATTGCAAACGGAAAACACACTGTGTACATCAGAGGCATGATGATACACCAAATTAAAACTGTTGTGCGTGACTTCATGTTTAAAATGAGGTTAAATCAATTCAGCAAAGGGTGAATCACAAAAACACAGATACAGGCTTCAGCGCATCATCATCCCTCAATATGACACCTGTATTTATTTTTAGCATCTAATAACGGCTACTTCAGGTGCTTTCAGTGTGGATGTTTCCCCCTCACTAAACTCTTCCTGTCTCTTTCTGCGGAGGCATTTTTGTGGCAAAATATTAGAGCACTTACATGTTTGAGTTTGTTGAGAATATTCATCACACATTTAACAATGAATTTTGAAGTCACTAAGAAGTCAAGTTAAAGAAGTTGCACTTCTTCTGAAATCTTTCATGGCAGTATCTCAAATGATAAACAAACATGATTCTCAATAGCACTGCATGAGTAGAACTGTAACTGGTGACAGGGCTGAATCTAACTGTAGAGATCTACTAGCTGCATCCAGAAGGATTGAATCGTTCTTTGTGTATTGATATGATTACGTAATGATGTCAGATCTCCCCCTTAAGTGTCCAAGTGTACTGAGAAGTTCATCAAAATGTTTGTGTGTGTGAGTGTTATTTCAAACCTGTTGCACACATAAACCTTGCAGACCCACAAGTCGGCAGGGAGTGAGCTGGTTCCCATTATTTCCAAGTCCAAGTTGTCCATTCCCATTATAGCCCCAACCGTACACCTTGCAGAGCCAAGAAGAGAATATAAGCGCTTGTTTTTTTTTTCCGGATATCACTAGACAACATCTTTTATATCTCCAGTACAAACTAAGCAATCACCTCTCCGTTGTCCACCACTGCCAGAGATGAGGTCTGACCACAGACGATACCAACGACCACTTTGTTCTGCAGGCAGCTGGACACTCTGCGGGGTGTGGGCTGGTTCGCTGTGGAGCCTGAGCCCACCTGACCACAGTTGTTGTAGCCCCATGCATACACCTGGCAGACAATGATGCTTATGATGATAGATGATTATGAGAGCTATTGGCTTTTCTGAATGATGCAGAGTTAAATATCTCTATCTTATCTATAACAATATGACACTAGTTCATAATGATGTTTTTATTATATCTTTACTATAATTATAGTGTTATATTAATATATATAGTTATATGATAATACACTGCAGCTTAAACAGCTTTCTAAGTTTTCAGGTCAGGGGGATCAACTCTTGCTGTGACTGGACTCAGGGTCCTATAATGGTCTGTGTGATTAACCACTGGGCCATTGACCAAAGCTGAGTCACCTGTGTCATTACAAAGGTTTTAAACAGGCTTCCATTCAGCTCTGTGCATAATTTTTCTGTAAAAGTAACAATTTCATTTCCCCTTGACACTTACTTCTCCTGAGTCAGTCAGAGCCATTGAGTGGTGAGAACCACAGGCCACCTCTGTGACCTTCTTATTGAGCAGGTTGACAGAGACAAGCACTGGAGCAACTCCTTGGTTGGTTGTTCCATTTCCCAGTTGGCTGTAGCCGTTATGTCCCCATGCAAATAGCTCTCCGTCTGAAATACAAAGAGATTAGTCGTCCTACAGCACTTTTTAATCCAACTGTGAAGAGGAGGATTACACATTTTGTGCAGCTACCCTCTGTGGCCAGCAGGATGTGGGGTCCGCTGCCGTAGCTCAGGCTGACCACCTTCCTCCCACTCAGGAAGTCCAGCTTCTTGGGTACAATGGTGCTCTGGCTGTCCCCTGTTCCCAGGCAGTTACTGCAGTTCAATCCGAACACATACACCTGAGAGTGGCAGGAGGAGGGAGGAGAACATGTAATGTGGATAAGTGATAAGCAGGGCTAAGCAGAGACAGACGGAGTCAGCTGAGTAGGTAACAGGTCACATACCAGACACACAAACATCAACATAAGCAGTAGCGTTGATAAAAGCTGCACGAGAAGATCCTGTGCCATTGACCATCCATACCTTCACACACACACACACACACACACACAACTCGGTACAGACCAACAGCACTGACACAGAGAGCTGACAAGCAACGACAGCAGCACTAGCCTAGAGTTTATTTTGATATTTACTTTAGCATTAGTTATTAAAAGGAGCCCCGGGTTGTTCAATATTGAATAAATAATTATGAAATACATAAATCATATGACTAAATTGTGTAAAATATATAAATATATAAACAGCCAGCCAGCAAACTGTTTTCATGTAACAGTGAAGTGCTTCATGTCTGCTCTGTGTTTAATCTGACTCATTACTCAGAGGGAGGGGGTATTAAGAGTTACTGTTGGTTTAGCAACGCTGTTCGGACACACAAACCTCCCAGACCCAGCTAACTAGACTTTATACGATTTAAGAAATTATTAAAACTCAGTACAACATTATGTCATTTCATTAGACATTTTCATAATGACAGAGTTTTATAGGAGTTCATTTTGATTTCATAATGGTAGTTTTTACCTTCTTTTTTTTTTTTTTTACCATTATTACATAATGTCATTTTTCATTAGTGACATTATCTTTTAGACAATCACATAGCCCTACCACAACTGCTACCACATTAAGTCATTTAGCATCTGTTAGCCGGAGCAACAATGACATCAAAGTAATTCTGGTAAATCTAGTTGCTGTTTCACATGACAAATTAATAAATAAATAAAAAGGTTTAATATCCAGGATGAAACAGTTGGGCTGTTGAGTAGCACCCTTTTCAAAGCCAGAAACTCCTGAATTCACATTTGTTTTTGCAGCAAGAAATATGGAGAAATATCTGCCCCTTTAGCTGCTAAATGCCCCACTATGTTCACCAGCTGGTTGCTAAACCAACTGTACACTACTGGTTCAGCACCAGAGATTTTTTTTGTTGAAAATGGCTGACTGCCACTGCTGGAAACTAGGTTAATGAGAGCAGTGACACTGAACCAATAGTGAAGTTGCTACAATACTGTGGCACTGACAGAAAGATAATAAAGCAGAGTAAACTTCCTCTGTGGTAGATTGTCTGAAGTTACCCTGTTTTACTACTGTTAGAGTTGAATGTGGCATGAACTGAAACCAGTAGCTGCTTGCAAGGTAGGAAACCAATCTAAACAGTATGCTGAAGAAAATGGCAGCAATGTAACGAAGACATGATTCGTAGTTTAATAGCTAATGGTTCTAACTATATGCTGTGTATCAGTTAACTTCTCAAAGCAACCCTGGAAGCTTCACATCATCACCTTTAAAAGGTCAGCAATCGCTTTCCCTTGAATGATTGAATATCAACCACCACCTTGTTTTCCCTTCGACCTCTCACCTCATCGTCATTAGTGATGTAGATGGCCTCATTAGCTGACGTTCCAAACACACATGCTTTCCGTATGGTGGAGAGCTCCTGAGGCCCCATCAGATTGAAAAGGGGCCATTTGGTTACATCCACCATGATGCTGTGAGTTTGATGCGAGGGCAGCGGGGTGGAGGGAAGAACCTCAGTCCAAAGGCAGGGCAGGGGGCAGGGGCGGGGGGAGGGTCTGGGCGGGCGAGGATGCCAGTGCTGCAGTTGCTGTTATGAGTGGGTGTGAAAATATACAGTCAGAAATTTTCCAAACTATATAAACAACCATTCAGTCAACGCACTTAAACACACAAATATGGGAAAAGGAGAATTACATATTGGCACAAGTTTTAATCCTTGGAAAAAAAGGAATTTACAGCAAAGTCAAAGCATTGTGACTTTGTGAAACTGTTAAATGTTTAAATGCTTTGGGACAAACACACTTCACACACATGCACTGATGTTCAGTTTAGCGAGAAATGATGTGAACCCCACACATGATCTCCCTGAGAAGATTAAAGGGAAGTTGGGTCATGTGGTGAAACATTAGTCCCAAGAGATCAGGGCCAGTGTGTATAAAGCCACTCAGATAGATTTTGGTTTTTATGTGCTTTAAAATTCTTTATAATTTTTTTAAGTAATACAATTTATTTTTTCAGCCTTATAATTAATATATGTGCCTATGGATAAACATTCAGAGTTAGGAATTGGTGTCAGCTCCAAAATTATTTAAGAGAACTCTAGAGATGTCCTAACCCAGTTAGAGGATACACACTTCAAGAACATATATTTCGGTTTCTTTAAAATGATAGTACAATGTTTTGAACTATTCTTCAGACAATGTCTAAGCAGTGAAGCAGTCAGGACTCTCCTACTTCTAATGAACCCTATCTGGTCTTTCAAGGAAAAAAAATCCATCTTAAAAGATTATATCATGTCTTACTTTTGTAGCTCTGCATAACTTAGTAGTAGTTTGTGAATTTGAATCAGCCTTGTCTTAAGCTGGACAGGAGAGACACAGGCAGTGGTGATGAAACAAATCCTGGAGCTGCTCCATAGATGGTGCAGAGGCTTTGACAACACCACACACACCTTTACACCCTATATTACAGTTCAGTTTAATGCATACTATATACTGCAGTATCTGAATTTAGGTAATTGAATATGATATATAGTTACTGATTAAACTACACAACTGCATGTAAATAAGTTAAAATTCATCAGAGGACCATGACAGCACCACTGTCACGAAGAGTGACTTTATGAAATAACAAAAATGGCATGAAATTGAAGTAGTATTGGGGAAAATTCCATTATGAAATAAAAATGAACCGCTATAAAACTATGCTATTATGAAGATTACTTATGAAATGACATAATAATGTAATGAGTTTTAATAATTTCTTACATTATTTCACCAATTACATGAAGTCTAATTAGCCATGTCTGGGAGGTTGGAGTGTCCTAAACCAACAGTAACTCTTACCCCCTCCCTCTGTGTAATGAGTCAGATGAAACACCGAGCAGACATGGAGCACTTCACTGTTAAATGACAACAGTTAGCTGGCTGGCTAACGTTGGCCATTGTCACAAACGCATTATTCAGCAAACTATCCAGCTGACACAACACAGCAAAGTGAGCGGAGCTGGTGCTAGACTGATCCGCTTGGAAAGTCTCTCTAATCTGAGCTGACTAGTTTTGTTTTTTTTCCACCTGGCTACGGTTAGCAAATTAGCCAGAAGAAAGCAGCCGGTGACAATTACAAACAATGAAGAAACACAAGAGTTCAACCCACCTGTTAGATAGGCCCGTGACTGTCGTCGTTATCGGCTGCGGCTGACGGTTTCACCATGACACACGAGTCGGTGGCGGCCGTCTGTTTTCACTTTCGACTGGAGCCGCCACACTCTCCTGCGCTCGCGTTTATTTGCGGAAATGGGGAGGAAAAGTAATGTCACGTGACATCATCATAGACCAAAATAATCGGTTGCAGACGGAGTTCAGACCGGATGGGCTGAATCCTGGCCGTGCTAGTAAAGTGTGGTTTCACCTATTTTTCCACATAAAGATCGATTTAATAGTCAGTACTACGATCTGTGATTACCAACCGGGTAAGACAGGCACCTGCTCAGGGGCCCCCAAAACCCCGGTGCCCGTAGGTTTAAGGCTTGCATGATTTTGGTATATATGTATACATATAACACAGAATACTTTGGGCTAAGCAGGATTATCCCATCAGAGAAGTACTGTAAGGCTGCAGCTAATAATTACTTTCCTTAATAAATGATTTATTGTTCTGTACATAAAATTACCTGAAGCAGAAATTAACATATTCTTCTAACCAACTGTTAAAAATTCAAAAATGTTGCATTTCCTATAATAGAAAACTGGTGAATTTTGGGCATTTTGCTTAAAAAAAAAAAAAAAAAAATCTTTAGTCAGTTATGAAATGCATTGCCAACTAATTTTCTCTTAAATCAAACATTATCTCTTAAGAGCTAAATGATACATTTATCTTTTCAGTTGTACATGTGGGTTTCTGTGTCTGATGAAATTATTAACCTGCTGGGGAACCCCCTGGTAAATTATTCTATCACAGCTCATGGTCTTCCACAGGAGATGGAGGTGGACGTGTCCGAAAAAGATGGAGGTGTCCAAAATTCAGTCTGCAGCATGACAATGACCCCAAACATACAGCCAGTAATAAAGATCTATTTTCAGCAACAAGAAGAACAAGGAGTCCTGCAGCAGATGGTCTGGCACCCACAGAGCTCTGATCCCAATATCATGGAGTCAGTCTGGGATTGCATGAAGAGACAGGAGACAACGAGAAAGACTAAACCCTCAGAAGAACTGAGGCAAGTTTCTCCAAGATGCTCGGAACAACCTAGCTGCCAAAAACTATGTGCAAGTGTACCAAGAAGAACTGGAGCCATTTTAAAGGAAATCTTTTTTCTTTTTACCTCACTTTGTGAGAAGTTAACTGATAAAAAAAAAAAAAACTATCAAAGACAATCTTCTTGGGCACCTCCATCTGCAGAGGAAGATTGTGTAACATGATAGAAAGCTCCAGAACAGCTATTGTGGTGCGATTGTTTTGTCAACTGCTGTTTCTCCGAGGTCAAACGTGAACTCAGGATCTCAGCTCAGATCATTTCTCTGATGGAAAACTCTCCTGCCTCAGGTTTTGCTGTGTCGGTTTCTGGTTATTATGCATACATTAAAATAGGATGCTGATGTAGTTATACAAGACAGGACCTTTTGATTAGGTAAATAGCCAGAGCTGCTTCAAGGCCCTTACCATTTCAATTTACATCTTTCTGTGTCTGCGCATATACTGTACCCAAAAATTGCAATGAAATTACCAAAGTAACTGCCTCACAGTAAACCTGGGGCCTGTGGAATCTGGATCTAGGTCGAGCAGCGTAGATGTTCCACTTACAGACCTGTTATCTTACTATGCACTTTCTGGATAAACACACCATCCAAAACCCAAATTCAGAGTCTGCAGGCCTGAGGTTAATCATTACCCTCAAGTCAGTGTGTTCACCAAGGCACGTGCATGGATTCAGCAGACAGAAACTATGCCACTTACAAAACAAAACATGTTGAATACACAATGAGCGGTTCCAAGTGCTCAGTGTAACCTCATTTTCAGCAGTGAAAATGTGTGGGCCAGAAACCAGACTGAGGTCCCCACTGCTCTACACGAGTCAGATGTTTCTTTGGGATGAGGTGAATTTACAAACATCACCTGGAGGAGGAGAGGAATCCAGCACCATCATGACCCCATGACTCCCATCCTGTTTTTGTTGCTGACAGATCTCACCTGTAATGTAAAGAGCACATCACAGAAAAACCATGAGGAGTAAGAGAACTTAAAAACTCTGTTTGACAAGATATGACCAACCCACAGAGAAGAAGTGGTGCAGATCTTGATAACAAATTCAACAGCATGAAAAAAACCAAAAAAAAAAAATAAAAATGGGTTTGTCTCTCACACACTTGGAATCTCTTTGTTAAAAGCTAGTCACATTCACATTCATGCAACTTAAATTTAACCAACAGCTACTGTATGTGTGAATCACAACACTTGCAGGCATGGAGGATCCAGCGGCTAAACAGCAAGTTTATTTTGGTTAGGATCAGAAACACAGATCATGTCCTGAGGGCGAGATGAGAGGAGATGATATCAAAATCCCCTGACTGAAATATGGCAATATGGTGGGGAGGGAGGGGGGGGTGGTGAGTGGGAGAAATGGTGTGTTACAATGTTCAGTGGGTAAGATTGGAGGGGAGCAGTTACTCTCAACAGCAGAGAGCAGCATTGACCATTCCCATGGCAAACTCCAACAACAGGGAGGCCACATAATATTACTGCAGCCACATCTCCCATTTCAAAATTCTCCAGTCGCTCAAAGAATCTTTTCTATTCAATAAAACCTAGTTTTAGTTGAAATGAAAAACAAAAGGCACAATGATTTTCAACTCATTCTTGTCTTTAATATGCACAAGAGTTGAAAGCATCAATGAGCCACCTTAAAGAGAAGAATTCAATCTAAAATTTATAAAAAGATATAAACAATCAGAGGCCAAAACGCTGTCTGTTGCTTTTCTCCTATTATTTTATTTAAAACAACTTTTCATTAGCAAGTAAAAATCTTGCAACAAACATAAGCTTGTATCAAATTCAGATACAAGGCAACGAAATTGTAAATCTTTAAAGTGGCTCGGTCTAGTCTGCTAGTTCATGACTGTACACCCTCTCTATAGTTTTGTTCAGTAATAAACAGCTAGTCCCAAAAACAAGCCTGGGCTGCTCATAACAACCCCACCCAATATTTAAAACCCCAGTGTGACCCCCCTCCCCCCCCTGCTATGACCCCCTCTCAGTAGTTAGCAGCCATCCAGAGGATCATAAAGTCTTCGAGACCAGGGCTAGGGTCGGGCTCAAGACTTTTGACAACTCGAACCCGAACCAACACACCAACTGGGACATGGGACGGTACATTTTAAACAGCCCGTCACCACTACGAAGAGAAGAAAAACACAGCCTGTTCCAATTTATCAGCATGTCATCACAATACATATGCAAGTCAAAAATAAAAACAATGAAACAACGAAATATTGCTTCAAAAAGAAAAAAAAAAAAGAAAAGAAAAAAAGAAAAAAAAAAAACCTCCCCAGCCATCTTTGACAGTAAGGTTATCGTCCATCCAATGACTGTCAGCTGCAGCAGCTTTGTACAGGCTTTATGTAAATATATTCATATATTCATTAGACGGCAAGGAGAGATACACATCACATTTTTCTACAATTATTCAAATTGAGTGATGACATGTGACCTCTTCATTGAAAGTAGTTAAGTATAGTAAAGTTCAGGACCTGTACTCCTTATACAAGCGTAGTCTTCAGTGAGTATAGGTCCCTTTCTGCAGGCAGACATCAATATGCCTCTCAGACGTGTGCATAAGACTGAAGAGAAGGAAAAAACAAAAACAGACATATGGAAGCTCCACAGACTCAACCAGAGGAAGCTGAAACATGAACCTAAAATATTTGATTGAAGGTTTAAAAGAATTAAAATAAGCTTAAAGTCAGATAAGCAATTTGGGTTGATTTAAGTTTGATTTTTCTTAGTTTTTTGTTAAACCCCCTTTCTGAGTTTCACATTACAGGGGAGTCCTGAGCAAACAGTTCACTGGATCACAGGCGTGACCAAGCTCATGTTGCACAAATGGATGTCCTGTGGGGGGGGGCAGGGGGATAAATGCTACAGCTGACATGTTCCTTTTCTCTTAAGTCTCTGCGCCTTCACCTAAAGTTGCTTCCTCCTGTGACAGGTATTCACATCCGGAAAAAACAAAAATGTTGTCGCTCTGCTGAATCAGAAGCAGGCAATTAGCAGGTCTTACAGTTGTATGAATTGGAAAAAAAAAAATATTATGGCATTTTCTTCACATTTTTGATGATTTTCTTAAACAAACATTAAGTTTGATAATTCAACAGAGGTCACATTAAAAAAAGTGACGTCATTGAGTCAGAAGTCCCATCAGTCAGTTTGCCACGGAGTCCTCTTTTTGCCTTAGAGCCCTGTCACCCCTCCACCTGCCCCAGGAATCTCCTGGGAGGGCAGTGGGGGTCCGTGGTTAATCATGGCTTAGCTCTGGGATTAACTCTTTAAACTGGGTGAGAGGGGGTTATTTGGGTGCCCGGCCATCAGGTATCAGTGTGACTAAGTGTGTTGATGTGTGTACATGAATGTCAGTGTGCGTGCATGAGGGTGAAGTAACACCAGAGGACAATCCAGGGGAGGGAAAGCACAAAAATAAACCACAAACAAACAGCAGTATTTCTTCCCCATAAGTGATATGATGGCTTCTAACAGAAGTATGCACACAAATTCTAGGTGTCAAAAAGAGTGTATATGTGTGTGTGTGTGTATGTCTGGAAATGTGCTTGTGTTTTTGTCTTTGTGAGGACTTGACATTTGGCCACGAAGGCTTTTTCTTCCTTCTGGTTTTTATTTTTGTGTGATATTTAGAAGCACTGGCAGAGAATACTGACAATCCTCCTGATGCAGGTTGCCAGATGGTGATGGTGCCTGTTGAGTGACCAGGACTCCTATGAAGGGTTGCCGTGTTCTGTGAAGGATGACCATTTAAAAAGAAAAAACACCCCGCAGTGCAGAGGTGGGTAAATCCTTCAGTGGTGAGTTTCCATGTTGAAGTGATGCTAAGTAAATCCTTCGGTACCAGGTTGCCAGGTTGGAGGAGAGATGGATGAATGTCTGGGGTGATTACAGAGTACCCGTGCAGCTGGTTGAACCAAACATCCTGGCTTTCAGAAATTAAACTCCTTTGTTTGCATGTTGGAAGCTGGATCAAAATTAAAGGTTCCTCCTTGAGTGGTTTCAGGGATCAAGCTGGGATCTTCATCAATCTGAAAAAGACATGCATGATAATTTGATGACTGCACAGGAAAAACAGATGAAAATCTTAAGGTGTAAAATCACTGGTGGTAAACTCACATCATCTCCTGAAAAGTACTGATCAATAATCTCAAAGGCTAGTTTGTAGATATCCTCATTCTCGTGCTGCTGCAGATTTTCTATCTTCTCCAAACCTGTAAAAAAGAAAAAAAAAAAAAAAAAAAACACAAAACAATGACAAACGTAACATTTCTCCTTGTCTTTTTAATGACTGAGAAAAACATGCACTTATTCGCCAAATATTGAAAAAAAATTATATATAAAAAAATCTTACAATGCTAGTCCCTGATTGAGAAAATGCAACAACTTCCCCAACAAAAAACACAACCGTTTAAAATTATAAGATAATTCAGACAAATAAAGAGATCAGACTGAGGAGTAATGCAAGAAACAGACCTCCACACTCCTCAATGATCTCAGCAATGGTGCTGGCTTCATCTCCTGCCATGATGAGGATATTCTTGAGGCCATCCAGGACTACCTGCACCACCTGGGAGTCCTTCACTGACAGCAGGCTACAGAATGGAGGGATGACATTCTGCTCCACCAGAAACTCCACCTACACAAACCCACACATACACACCACATCCATACTTGATTACAACATAGGTACATGGTTACAAGTGTGGAACATGTCCTTATAATTCACTCACAATGACCTACATAAACTGAAATTGTGGGGTAAACATTTTCTATCGAAATGATAGAATATTAAATGACTGACTCACATATTAAGCGTGATTTCTGCAGTTTAAATAAAGATATTTATGTTGAATAAAAAATATCAGCAAACATTTTTAAACACATGCACCACATTTCTACATCAATGGTCCCAAAGCCCAGCTCACCTGGTCTTTCCTCCCACTGATGGTGAGGTTGCTGATGGCCCATGCTGCCTCCTTCTGAGTGCCAAAGTCACCCTGTAGAGAGACAGGCTGTCACTAAGATGTACACATAGCGGGTCTTTTCTACAAAAGCACGATGCCAAGGTTCACAGAAAATCTAGGCTACGTTTGCATTAAGTGTGTTTTTCATTTATCAAAAGTTGTGTTGCTTCACCGGCTACAAAATGTGGAATGTGTCGATGCAACTGACATAAAATCAATGCCAGCATTGTGCATCGAGTCTGGTACCATCTGTTGAGAAAACTGAATAGAAAGAGTATAGGATATAAAGCTTAAAGAATTTCTTTTCTGCTCTTCCACTGTGAACAAACCTTAGCCAGTTGGTGAATGATCATAGGAATCAGGCCAGCATCGATCACAGCTTGGACCTGCTGCTGGTTCCCAGCTGTAATGTTGGACAGGAACCAGACTGCTTCCTGCAAACAGAGCCATCACAAATTTAAAACCAGCACTAAAGCTTCCACACACAAATACTTGTTCAGTGACATTCGTCATTTTTGGGTTTGGCCAAGACTCTGGTGCTGGCTCCAACTCATAAGTCTCTTACACATCGTTCCACATATCGTATCTGGCTGTATCACCTTAACATGGAAATCCATTGAACATGTTTGTAACAATAAAGGCTAAAGTGAAACCTTCATTAAGAATGATTTCAGCAGAAACCTTATTCCTGTTTCCATACTAGGCCATAAAAAACCACCAGACATACAAAATCAAAAATAAATAAATTGTGGCTATGATATTCTATTCAAACCTTATTTTAGACTTACAAGAGGGTCCATAGCAATTAAAAGATACCTTGTTGATCTTTTCTTTAGGGTGTGTGAGCAGGTTGGGGAAATGTGAGAGGACATCACAGTTGAGCACAACCTGTGTCTGCTCATCTGTCCCTGTTACAATATTTCCCACTGCCCTCAGCGCTGCCGTCTGTAGTTTTTAGGACAAAGAGAAGGAATGAAAATCTTATTAATTCATGGATGATGAAAATGAAAATGGTCATCTCTCTACAGACGGGCAAAAACTAGTGAATTGGCCCTATAAAACAGAGCCTCACCTGAACTTTCACCTCCTGATGGCTGAGGAGAGGCACAAGAAATGGAACAACTCCAGAATCAATGACCATCTGGATCTGCTCGTTGCCACCGTCCGTCAGATAGGACAGAGCCCACACTGTGTCTACTAGGATCTAAACAAAGACACACAAAACACAAAAAAATGTATGCAGTTAAGATCTATGGCAAGTTGGCAAAACAAAGAAAGGATTTGGGATTTTTCTCTGAAAACTGTTGGAATCAGTAAACAGTAAATGACTGATAATCACTCTTCACTCTTATACTTACATTTATATCGGTGTGATATATTAGCACACAGAGGGCGGGCAAAATCTGTGGGGAAAGAAAAGTAGGTTGTGAGTGGGTTGGATGTAGGCAGAGGAATAGATGGATCAGATGAAGGCAAAAACAGGGTGCAGTGAAAAGACAAAAGAAAGAAAAAAAAAATCACAAATGAATAGCTGTCAAAACCAGACATCAAATGGTCTTCAAATGGCGCCAGAAGAGCTTTATAGTTACAAACTCCACTGGGTGTTGATGCTGATTTGGCTACTGAAACACTCTCTGTGACTCAACCTGCAGCGACAGTCAACTGCAAAGCAACATCCATCTGTCTGGCACATGAAAGCCTGCACACACGCACACCCACCCACCTCCTGCACAGTCTCCATTGGTGGTGGTGGATCCTTGTTGCGGCAGAGGTTAACAATGACCCAGGTAACATTGCGGAGGAAGGTAATGGGGATTGATGGGTTGATGAATGAAAGCAGGGGCTTGACCACACCCAGGGAGATGACATAATCCCTGCACTGTGGACCATCACCTGGGCAAGCAAAGGGCAGAGGTCAACATAACTCTGAAGAGCTGCTTCCACACCATCAACACACACACGCACACACACACACACACACACACACACACACACACACACACACACTCACACACACACACACACAAACACACACAAACTTCTATCTGTCTATACTTACCTATAATGTTTCCTAAAGCCCATACAGCCTGTTCACAAACGTTTTGGTGGGGGGAGTGTAGCAGTCGCAGGAAGAGGGGCACTGCATCTGGACACAAACATCAATATATCAAAACATTTGCCCAACGTAACAGATTGTGCAACTTCAGTGATAAGCTCTGTTGCCTGGACACATTCAAAGTCAAATAAAATAAATATGAATCCATGACACTGTCACAGGACAACTGGACAGGACGTCCAGTTAATCTAAATAAAATAAAAACACGTAATGACCCAGTTAATTTGTATATGTATGTATATGCAAATGCCCATTTAAAGCCACACAACCAATGCCCACGCTCAGGTAAATCATCAAATCTTAATGTTTTAAAGTAACACATAAACAAATTAAAAAAAAAAAAAAAAAGTTTAACTAAGGCTAGCCCTTAATTCTTGAAAGTTAGACCAATTGAAGCTGAACACACAGCTTTTATTCAGAAAGGTTTGATGGAAATTTGTAATCTTTACACAAAAACATATGAAAACTGTATTTTATATATACTTGGATTTAAGTAAACATATCCTCTCTCTGTGACAGCCCGGTAATCATATGAATACTGATCATGGTTCCTACTCTCCAGTCATGTTGTTTTTATTAGATAACACACCACTCGTATTTTGAAACAAAGCCATCTTCCAAAAAATGACTGCCTCATTGAGTGAAAAAACAAATAAATGTGTTTGCTTGGCAGATTGCAGACAGTACACAAACACAGACTGAAGGGGTAACATCAGGGAAGACAGAATGTGGGGTCAACTTACTGGATTTAACCACAGCCTGAGTCTGTGCTGAAGTCCCAGACGCAATGTTGGTCAGAGCCCAAGCTGCCTCAAACTGAAGAGAGGGGCTGGAGGACAAAGAAAACAAAACCAGGTAAAGAAAGCTTGTTTAGTTTAAAAGTTTCACAGCAGACTGGGACATAATGGGGGAAATTAAATAATAGTGATAAACACTGAATTGCACATTTCCTGATTTTCCAGCTGCCTTTACATCTTTTTCCAAGAGTGATTCATCCCCCAAGCACCTAACACACTTATCTGTTTTTGGGCTGCCAGTACTAGAAGGACTTTTTAGAGCAATGTACCTCAACCCTATTTTAATTAAAAAATGTTTGCTCATGAGGACATAGAGGAGTTTTCTATTATTGGTTTCTATAAAGAGAGATTAATAACCAGTTTCACACTCTCCATGAAATCCTGGTAAAAACAGAGTTTGTGTGGTGGATAACGCTGGATGGATCAGTGGCCTACACATGCTGTTTGGTAAACTGGGGCTGTGCTCAAAGGGAGGACAGTCATAAATTGATTGTAAAAAAAAAAAAAAAAAAGAAAAAAAAAAAAGATCACTAAATATTAGACATCAAACAGTGGCATTTGATCCTCACACCAGCTACCAGCCAAATACTAGTAAATCATGGCAAAAGGTGGTAAGTCTGTCTACCCCACTAAATATATCATCATACAACCGGCTGTAACCTGGAGTTCCTACTGGTTTTTTAAGTTTTAGGTGGGATGTAAAACAGTAAACAGTGTGTGGTACTCTTTGTGATTTAACCTGCCACTGTGGTTGCCTGTGGACAAGTTGGTTTTATTTTCTCCCCTATTGTGAATTCACAGATTTAATTTGAAGACCTCAGAAAATATATTTTTGTTGTTCATGTCAAGTAGTTCTGGTTTTAATTCTGTCCATTTCATTGTAATTCTGTACATCATTATGTCAAGCTGAGCTGGCTTGTCTTTCTGCCATAATGCTAGGGCCAACATGGTAGATAATTATTTTTCTTGATGGATGAACATGGGTTGTACTGCATTTCTGGATTCTGTACAAACTAAAAATGACACAATTGTCCAACATGGGCTTGTGTACCTTGTTAACGTGATGCCTTATGTTTCAGGTTGTCATAGCAAAATCCTTACAACTTCTTCCTTAAATGCTTTTTTCAACCCCAACTATTCAGTCTGCCCCCTCAGTGAACACAAGGTCCTGGGAATTGGGGAACTCCAAGAGACAGGAATGCTGTTATATTTGGCTTGGCCTGGACTGAGAGGACCAGCCAACTGCCCTGCGTTCCTCCACACACTCTCACGTGTGGACACAGTAGGACAGACACACACACACACACACACAGACACACAGTCTCTGTTGGGGCAAAGACTTGATGGGGCAGGCATCAGTAATCCATCACAAACTGCACACCAGTCTCCAGTCGTATCAACTCGAACACCCAGCATGAGACATAAGTAAGACTAACGACAAACACAAACTGTTTTGGAAGCAGACTTACTTGTCGTCCCTTTCCAGGCATTTAACTAAAATGGGCAGGATCCCAGACTTTATCAAGTCGTCGATGGGAGGGTTTCTGTCACTTGAGAGCAGTTTTCTAACAAAAAGCAGGAAAAAAGAAATCTCAAGAACTTCATATATAAAAACAGCTGGTGTGTGTATGTGTGTATTCTGTCAGTAACTCACCTGGCTGCTTGTACAGCACTGAGCTGTATCACTGCATTATCGCTGGTAGCATTCTGTAGATGCAAGAAGCAAGAGCGATGGCCATAACAAATGTTAGAACAACATTATAGGCAAACAACTAAGAGGCTACAGCTGTTACATTTGTAAAAGGCCAATGCACAGTACTGTGCAAACATTTTAGGCATTTGTTTAGATTGATGTTTAGATTCTTAGCTATCAACAGCATCAGGGAGGCATCCGATTGGTTCCAAACTCATTCTGCAGCATGATATACACCAAAAACATACAGCAAGAGTCATAAAGAACTATCTTCAGCAAGAAGAACAATCAGTCCTGCAGCAGATGGTTTGTCTTCTACAGAGCCCTAATCTCAACATCACAGAGTCAGTCTGGGATTACATGAGGAGACAGAAGACAGAGACTAAATCCACAGAAGAACTGTGGCAAATTCTCCAAGATGCTTGGAACAGCCTGTCTGCTGAGTACATTGAAAAATTGCGTGAAAGTGCACATAAGGGAACTGGTGCTGTTTAGAAAGACAAAAGGTGACCAAATACTGGTTGATTCAACTTTTTTCAGTTTATTACACTTTGTATGAAGTTACTTAATTTACTTTTGCACAGTACTGCATAAGGGACCGCTTGAATGATGTTAACTCTTACCTGTAAGATGGCATCAAGTGTAACATTTTGCTGCACAAAAAAGAAATAGAGGAATATTATTAATTATTTGTAATTCATTAGCATTGTCATAATTTGAAAAGTGTACTCCATTCAATGTCAGGGTTGTAGTTACTCCTTTTGAACATTATTGTATTAACCAGCAAATAAAAATTGATGACAGAATCTCAGTAGATAAAATGTGGAGGATACTATTTTGATGTGAGGTTGACGTAATTATATTTTAAATACCTTTGCAGCATAACAAACTAAACAAGTGTAAGTACCCATACCAAACTGAATTATATAAATACTAAGTTATATAAATAGGCAAAAATGGTTTCTGTGCCTATATTGAGCTTGACCACTGCACCTTGGTGTCTGACATGTAAATTATAAATGCAGAATATGCTAAATTCTTGCTGGCTTTTTTGCTTTCAACTGAAACATAAGAAGGAAGTCACTGTGAACTGCACCCTCTCTGTTTTCAGTGTGACAGGGCTCAAAGAAATAAGTACCCACCTTCAGGCTAGCTTGTTTCAGTATCAACATAAAGTGATATTTTGTTAAATATTTAATGTTATGTTAAAGTTTCTGTAATACTGTACTGGCTCAAAAATGGGAAAACCTCATCACATTAACAAACAATGAAACAATGATGGCATTAGCTTTCAATCACAGCTCCCATGTGACTTTCACAGAACTTCTGTGCCTAATACACAGAACTAACACAACAGAGGTAACAGTAATGTTGGATGAAAAGGCTTGGACATGTGGTGTAACAAACTTATTTAATCCAGTTTTTGATTAGCACTTTGCATTTCCTTTATCCCTTCTCACTAATGTTTCTGTGAGCCACAAGTTGAGAGTGTAATTTCAGTTTGTAATTAAGATGCACAGATTGGCTTCCTCTGCAGCCAGTTCCTCATCATTTATCTACAGCAACAATGCCATCAGAAATCACTGGCTTTGGAGAAAAAACATGTCTCTGCCCAAATACACATTACATTTTGTAGAAGAACTAGTAGCATAACAGGATGATTTTGTCTTAGGAGCAAAGCTCTGGACCTACAAACCACAGACTTTATTAATCATAGTATATTTGTAAATTCTCTAGTTGAGTGAGGGATAATTAAAGGGTTCATGTTATCTGCACTAGTTTGAAGATTTGCCTTAGATTTCTGGCGCAAAGCCAATTCGGATGATATTTCATCTGTGGTACTCAAAGCAAAGAAACATTTATATATAACAAAAAAAAACCTTAATAGCAAATCATCTTCCTAGAAACATTCTCCTGGTTTCTCAGGATAATACACAGTACATGCTATCATCAGTTTTATAATAAATTTTTCAATAGAAAAACTGTGACCCAGGTATGTGGATCCTGAAAAACCAGAACATTATTACTGGAAAGACACATTGCTGTTGAGTGTGCAAACATCAAACATTTTTTTATTGCTGTGGGGCGCACAAACAAAATTCCAGTCACCTTCATTGTTTTGGGGTGTTGGAAGTTTCAGCAGCAGATATTACAAAACTGAAATCGGCATTGACCGACAACTAGGAAAAAACAAAATAAACTCACCAAACTGGCCACCTAGTAGCTATTAAGGATCCCCAAATATACGAGTGGATGTACATGCTAAACAACGTTCCTCAGCAGTTGGGAGTTTACCCAGTTGCCATGGAATTGTAAATGTTCTCTAACCCTGACCCCGACCCAAACTCTCTGAGCTCTTTACTTTTTAAGCCATCAAATGGAACTACAGGGGGGTCCATAAGTCTGAGGCCACTTTTGCTCAAGCAGTCTCAGACTTTTGGACCCTGCTATACTTCTTAGAAATTTGACCTTTTACAATTTCATGACAATAGGGAAACCTCCATCTGGGGAAGATCATGTGTGACTGAAAGCTACAGAACAGCCACTAAATTAACTTTGGTCATCTGCTCTTCCCAAGATCAGGAATGAACTTTCAATCGCAACTAAGGAGAAAATATTTTTGGGTGAACTGACCCTTTTAATTTTGAAATAATAAATCATAACATGAAAACTTACATTTAATTTGCACTGTAAATGCTTCTATATAGGAGGAAATCCCAGTAACAGAGCTATCCTCAAAGAAACATTTTATTCCTACTTAACGTTCTGTTTCTAGTCAGTATCACACACAGTGCACATTAAGTACACTGCCCACTTGATTTTAACACTTCTGACCTGTTATCCAGACAGTCCGGTCTCACTACATCTCTCTCGCTCAAGCACATACCCAGACACCCACACTTACTCCTTTGAAGTCTGAGTCGACATCAGAGTCCTCCAGACTCTCCTCCAGGGGGACATTTCTCTTCTTCAGTAGATGTTCGTCTCGTTTGTTCTGACAAGAGGGAAAAAAAGACAGAAGACCAATGAGGGGAGATGAACGTGTTCATTAATGCATTCATGAATTCTTAAAGTAACAGGTTTACCTTGAAAACTATTTTTCTCTTTTCCAAACTTGAACTTTCTAGAGCCCATAAGTTTGAAATCCCATTCTAAGTTGGTAAGTCTGAGAAATCTGTCTGCAGGCTAATCCACAAAGCAAACACACATTCATCTTTGAAGGACACTGAACCTTAACACACTGTGCAACCCCCCCCCCCGCATTCAAGATGGAAAAACAGAGACAGACATGTACACGGAGACAAGCAGGAGGACCCACACCTCCCATCAATTTACAGGGTATGTGAGTCAGTGGTAGGAGGAGATTCCCTTGCCCTACATTCCTGTGCATCATACTGATGTGCGTCACTGATGACTAATCAGCTAGTGCAGTGCTTCTTGCTGCTCTGATCCAGCTAAATGGAATGTGCTAGACTTGAGACCACCTCAGCACTCCACAACAGTGACGCTCTATATTTTAATACTCCTGGCTGTGACGGTGCTCTCCAAATGACTGTGCTGCTCTAGATGCTTGTTTACCAGCATTCTCAGGCTTACTCTGAAAGCACAGTGCTTAAGTGTGCTTGAGTTTTACATATTAGTATTACCAATACCATTCAGGTGGCTCTATACAAAGCCATGTGTCTACATGTGAATCTGTCACCTAAATGTTCATTTTAATAAGTATGGTGTTTAGATGCTGTGATTTTCTTCATGGAGTCAATTCTATGCCATGCTGAGCTGTGAAAACTAAACTGTACTGAGCAATCACTTGGCAATGACTCATTTCAATTTCTACCATTTTGTCTGACACCCAGTTCCCAGAACCAGAGGGCACCTTCATCTCCCATTACCTACATACGCCTTTCCTATTCCCGGAAAGGAAGAAGGAACAACTCTAATATCACATGATGAGATTCCTGTGGGAATATTTTATCAATAAGGATGGACCCTACTAAAATGATCATTAAATGTGTTGTGGATATACATTTAGATAGATACTAGATAGATACTATTATTCAGTAGAGAAAAATGTGACAATCAAGATTGGTCTTCCTGTTGTCAGATAATTACATTTAAACAGACACAACGATCTATGAACCCAGCTAAGATGTGAGCAATCTATGCATCTGTTACAAACCCAAATCAGCCTGCAACTGTGTGTGAAAATGAAAACAACTTCAGATCCATGAGCAAGTTTAAAAGCTGCATGACAGAACTTATTTCTTAGTAAAAAAAAAAAAAAAAAAAAAAAACAGCAAACAGACAAGGCAACAGTTAAAATTCAACTCCCATTACACTGTATTCAAACCTTCAAGAGCCAATGATCTCAGTACTTGAACTCTGCAACTGGAATCCAGGTGCTGAGTCTGAGTTTAACAAGCAGCTTCTTGAAGATCTGCTTCAAGTTTAACTTTACTGTATCTATGATTTTTATGCACACCTTGTCTAGTGAGTTTGCATTAGTGTCGGAAAGAAATATCCTACCATGCAGTGTCCACAAAGGCTGTCTCCTATTGAGTGTCAATGAAGCAGCTATGAAGTGTAAAATCGAAGTCTAGCCTTAGTTTCTTCTGACTCTGGACAGAGTTTGCGTACACAAATCAATATTATACTCGCCAAATTATATTGATATAACAGAGTGAGGTTTTGTTTTAAATATATCATCATCATTATATCATCAAACACCCCCTGCTATAACAGGTTACAGCTCAGCGACTGCAAATGATCTGACAGATGTATACTTGTAAAGGTGAAAGAACAACCACCAACAGATTAAGAGGCATCTGTAGGATGTATAACATGGTTCTATCAGAGTACCATCAAGAGAAAATGACACCAACTTAACCTCCGGGGATTCATCACAAGATAAAAAACCTCCTGTGGACCTCACATATAGAAAAACCAGGTCACAGTTGGTTGTGGAACTCTGATGGGTTTTTACTTAAGTAATTTACAAAGTGTTACTGGATGATGCGGCAAAAGTCAGCCATATCATAGTAATGGAGAGAACTGTGTGGAGAAAAATGTGATTCAAAGTGTAAAACCTCATCTGTGAAATGTGACGGCGGCCTGTATGGCTGACAGTGGAACCAGCTCGCTAATGAAGTCACGGCTGTTGGCAGCAACATGAATGCATACTGTTCAGATCACAGTGAATGCTTCAAATCTCTTTGGACAATGCCATCCTAAAGCTGCAGCATGATCCTCAACATCTATCCAAGGCAACCTACTGAACTAACAGGAAATTCAACTGAGAATGGGTTTTACTAAGTGAAGATCAGAATCAAGGCAAATATCCCCTGAAACAAGCAGTATGCACTCAAAACCAAATATCATAGAAATTCCAACACCGTTCAGCTGATGTACATGATAACATCCTCAAAAAACAGCTGAAAGTTGCAATAATATATATATATATATATATATATATATATATATATATATATATATATATATATATATGTATAAAAATGGTTTCATTTATTAGTGCATGGTGCAGGGTAAAGGGGAAAACATGTTATATGCACAAATTGCATATTGTAAAATGGCTCTTAAAATATGGCCCCTTGCTCATATTTCAGAACAAAAAAAATCAAAACACACAATAATGCTCTGTCAAAATAATGGAGATTCATCTCTCTTTTCAATACTATCACCATGTTGGAACAGTGGGAGTGCAGCAAATCAACAACAAACAATAGTCCAGTGTAAAATCACAATCACATTACAATTTTTAGGAAAAAGCTGAAGCTAATTTAGTCCTTTTTGGGTCTGAAAATCTATGAGATCTAGGTGGAATTGCAAAGAAACATATAAACCATTTGGTTAAAACAGCATAAGATTTGTTTGTTCTGTAACAAATGTAAGAATAGTGCCTATGAATTTATTCAGGCTACAATATAACAAATTTAATTTGCTGTAGCTAATTAAGTTTAATTATTTCAGTAAACCAAAGGACAAAATTAAACTTGACTGTTATTGTTGCCTCTGCAAGCCAATGTCTGTTCTATTAATGCTCAGCCAAAAATTATTTCCTCAGGAAAGAAACATCCTACAGTATCAACTGGATATTCTACTTGAAACGATAACAAGTCAAGTGTGGCTGTGACATGTTTTGCTGTTAAATAAGACCAAACAGAGTCTGTTAACAAACATCACATCATTTATAAGCAGGTCTTTTGTAGTTAGATAGCTGTCAAGTGTAAATGACAACTGGGAGGTAGTGAACACTCATCTCTGGATCTCCCATTGCGACCCAATTACGAAGTTTAGCAAAAAAAGGCTTCACTCTCACCATTACATATCAACAACAGAAATCCATAAATTATCAATATATCCATGTCAGGTTGGTTCATGGTCTGTCTGAACTAGTTTATAGAACTAGTTAGTAAGACGAAATGTTCGACATTCGGACAGTCCCTCCAGGAAGTCAATCATAGCGTTGCATTTGGTTGTTCACATGACCAGTGCCACTAATAGTTGTGTAACAAATGAAAAAGGAGAGCAAAAGAGAGAAGTTCAACCCTTGGCTCCTTTCTCACCTCTCAGCTGATCAATCATAGTGTGAAGTAGGTGTGAATGTTGGATTGTTGATATTTGGTGCTGTAATTAATAACTATGGGAGGAGTGGTGTTCCTCTGAGCAGTATTGACAAAATGGAAACCAAAAATACATGACTTGCAACAGTTCTCATGAAAAAAAGCTTTATCAGTTTCAAAGACAAGTGTAATAGTGGGTGGTGAATGAGGCTTTGTGAAAATTTCAGCCTATGCACTAGAGGTTTGAGCAAGGTTTTTGATTTTAATGATGAATTAAATGTCTTCCTGTAATGGAATGGGCGGCTACTGCTTCCAGATGTAATGAACTTAAATGCTCAACTCTGCACCTTTTAGCAAACTTTTTTGCATACAGACTGTATAGTTACCTCCCAGTGGTTCTCAACATAAAATGGCTCAGTCTGCATTTTCAATATTCTCAGTATGTTAAACTCCACTTGTCTGGAATCTGTGGCAGGTTTATAATACTCTGACTGAGGCTTGGTTTATGTGTGTGTAGACAGATGGTGCATCTTTTCTCACCTTTCTCAACTCAACTGTCACCTCATTTCGATGTCTTCTCATAGTCTGTAACAAAGAAACAAAAAGAAAGACAGTAAATGAGAAAACTGCTGTTTTTTGACATTTTTGAGAAATTCAACCATATACAGCTGTGGATAAATATACATTGAGCCTTTTAAATGCATAACAAAATGACCCAATGGGAAAATCACAAAAACCAACATGATCAAAAAAAGTTATCAAGTTGTTTGTATTCCATTCGATTTCCATTTCATTAATAAACAACTTAATTTCATCCATTCAATCTCATAATCATTTGAAATGACATAACTTTAACAGCATTACTCAAGTACGTGACTTTTTTCGATTTATGCATAAATCTGTGACTCATAACAGAAAAAAACCATCACCAACACATTATGTAAAACATCTAGGCAACTATAAAACAACTTAAAAAGTGAGGGAAGACACTTTAACTAATTGCTGTATTTGAGTGTCTGTTGAGTTTCCAGTTCATTCTGAACAGTTTGAGATGGTCTAACATCTTGTGACTGTTTGAAGAGGTTCATGTTGCCTTCCTAAATAGCCTCTTACGCAATCTGGGACAGTCATAACTCAGGAGGCTGTAGAGCAGATTGGTGTCTCCCACCCAATGCATAATAATAACAATGCCACTATACTGCCCCAAACAAAAAATGTCCCTTTACAGACAGCAGAACATTAAAATACCATAGTCCTGCCTGACAGTCAAGAGAAATGAATGCAGGCCAATACACTTATATTGGCTTAATTTGCCTAAGTCTGTTGGTTGATATACCCGAAATATGGACCTAAATACAAAGTTAGAATAAATATATGCTTACAATTACAAAACTGCTGGAGATCATAGAGGCACCACAGTAGATACAACCTACAGAAAATTAAATAATATCTGCATGTTCGCAAGGCAAGAAAGATGTGATATTTTGGGATTAACACTTGACAATGACAACCATAACTACATTTTATGATATACAGCAAAACAAAGGTGGCTCTTAGTATGATCTGGAGCATGTGAGACTTTACTGCTTTGCAATTCAAAGCTGTTTCTAATGATGACAGAAATGACGAGCAATCTGTTATGCCTGACCTAAATAAATAAAACCCAAACTGGCATTTTTTTCCTGTTTTAGCCTGAGTCATCCCTTTAGGAAAACTCAAATTCATACAGTGGCTCTTAAGAGGACCCATGTCAGACATCTATGCCTGAAATAGCATCAGGAATGTACTTAGCAAAGTCTGCCTGTTATAGTAGCCATGTGCTTGTCACACTGACTGAGTTTCAAAACAACCACCTATGGGTCATCGATCTGAGCTTTGAGGCAGTTGATGGTGAAACTCCAATCAGCACCCTGATGGATTTTGAGGGGCCATTTTCAGACATACCTTTGTTTGAGGATTATCTCAGGATTACCAATAGATCAGAATAACCCAGCACAAGCATCTCTCTTTGCTGGTTAACTATGAGGCTAAGAGTGGCATATCAATTAATTACATGCATAAAATATACAGACTAAACAAGTCTAGATATTTGTTATTTCCTGTGACGTCTTCCTTTGGTCCAACACTTTTAGCTTCCCTTACCTTGGCTTGTCTGAACACAGCCTTTGCCAAATGGTTTGGTCTTCATGTCAATGAGCATTACAGATAAATGCTGTCACTGAATTTTAAAATTACACTTGTTAATTGAATGATGCTGCAGTGCCCAGCGTTTCAGGCTTTACCAGTAAGACACAAAGTACACCAGTGGTGTTTTCTAGAACATGTGACATGTCAGTAAGGCACCTACAATTATCTTTCATATTTCGTTATTATAGCAATGTGTGTTTGAAAAAATGACTAAGCATAACCGTAATGAAATTTGAGAGCTAGCCTTACAACGCCAGGCAAAGTTATATTTAAAAGAACTGCAAGCTAATTGTAATCAAGTCTAACATTACCATTTCTCACTGAAGAATTCTAACCAAACTGTAACTTCATGACATTCATCGGTTTTAGTAAGCAATATATTTGCTGTTTTTTAACATCAAAATGGACCGCAAAACCCAGGTCATGGCACCATTACCGTTCAGCTAACAGTTTAGTGACTTAGCTAGCAGCTCAGTTTAGCTAGCTCACCTGGTATTACATGCTAGCTGTTTGCTTGACAACGTTAGCAAGCTAACAAGGAGGGGCAATGTTTGGTTAAGGTTGATGTGGACTAACCGTGTGACGTTAATTCAACATAATCCGACGTCTTACTAATAATGACAAAAATATGTAACGTTTCCTAGTTAGCATTAGTGTGACTTAAGGTCAGTTGGATGTACAACATAGCAAATGTCAAGATTAGGGTGCCGGCCAGGCCCAGCCTCGCTAGCGACCGGTGTCCATCCAAGTAGCTAGTTAACGTTAGCTGGCAGTGACAGCTACATCGCTATCCATTAATTCTCCCATTTCCTACGGTCCAACTATGATATTGCTTACTATTAACCAACATCAACTTGTGTCAATGCGACAACTATCATCACAAATCTATTAGGGGGGATTTACCGACAACCGGATATAGGCAAATAAGCACTTCTGATGGCGAACTCCTAACGATAGCTTATGTTAGTTAGTTAGCTAGCTAGCTAGCTAGCTGGCAGGCAGCTGCAGCCGGGGCCAGGCTCCCCAACGAGGCCCAAAGACTGTCGCTTTCTACGTAAAACTAATTCGATTCGTGGTATTTACATGCGCATTTCAATGTCAGCTCACCTCGACATCACGTCCCTTATTTTTAAAACTCTTGATGCGGTGGTTTTCCAAGCCGGCGTTTTCTGCCATGGCTGTAAGGGGTTTAGCTGTTACTCCGGCTTTCTGGATCTCCTCAGTGAAAGACGAGGCACGGCAGCTCCTATGCTGATGCTGGATCCGGAGAAGGGGAGGAGGGGGAGGACGACGTAACAAATCGCAGAGTGAGGGGAGGAGTTAACGCATAACTCCTTCACGGGCTGTCCTGGTTTCCACGGCTTCCTCGACGCAGTAATAATAAATTCACCCACAATTTATCGGCCGCAGCAACCATCCTGAAACGTGAGAGCTGTGCAACCTGTCTTCATTTTTGCGGATAATTACACTGATTATTACAATGATGATACGCAACTTAACTACTCAGGACTCAAAAAGGATGCCTCCAGACACAAAAGTTTAATGAATCAACAATATTTGGATTTGCTTGTACAATAACATCATTAGTGCAAACGAAGACGAGCATCTGAAATATTTAGCGGTCACACTTCAGCAGCAGATATGCAATGCCAATACAACACAACAGATTGACATTTTTAGCCATATATCTCTAATCAGAGACAACCAGCACCAGCTCTGGTAATATTCTGATATTTAGAATAAATACTCCATAAAAAGATTTCATGACAAGAAAAGTGTGGGAAAACTAAATGGCTATTCATAGAAGTGAGTTGATAGGAATCAGGCTTAATACATATTAGTCTCACAGAATTTAAGAAACATTTCACTTCATGAAACATTTTCCAGCACCATCACCTCAGCATACCTCAGTGAAAAGTCAACTTCAGCCACTGTCTGTTCCTTGGAATGTGCACTGGTGTACTGGAGTTCGTATATTAAACCATCTCTGTCTAAACTCAAATTGAAGCAGTGACATGAAATGCTGCGATATCCCCACTTTTAATTATATTTTTACATAAAGAAGGCAACATAAACATAATTGGGATATTGTTGAATGATATGTCAGTCCTGAAAGCTGATCCTTAATTAGTCCACAAACTCTTGATGGCCCAGAAATTGCATCTTTTGTCAAACTAAATTAACATATCACTGTGATCTGTGATTCAAATAAATACAAATAAATATAGAGCCAGATAACAGTTTAGCATTTAGTAGATTACATATGAAAAAACATGACTATAAAGCACTGTCAATCAGACATGGCTTCTGATCCTGGCATCTACTCACAGACTGAGGATGTTGACAGCAACTTAAAGTGTTTCAGTTAATACAGGGTGATTACTACTGACACAAGGTAATGATTTGAGTTTCCCATCAGCATAGACTGTAGCAGCCCATCACGGCCGAACAATGATCAGAAATCCCCACTTCTTGAAGGATACTCCAACATCAATCCAGAGCAGCAGTAGCAAGACAGAGTAATCAAGGGAAACAAAACAGGCATTCAAGCCACACATTGAGATAACATTCAATCAAGGCCAAACTGTAGTGCCACAGAGGTTGCTATGAGATATAGAGGAGGACAACAATGTAAAGAGGGGCTAAGGCTGAAGTGCTCCTTTAGAAGATTTGTTGTTCAAAGAGGATCTTCTCAAATCCTTGTGGAGGTGTGTGATAGAAGTCACTAAACTGGCAGTCTAAGATGGCACTGTCATCCACTGCAACAACAGAAGAGAAAGCACAAGCTTAGACATTGTGTAAATGTTAACCTATTACCTAAACAACAACATTTATATTTACCTTTAAGCCACTAGAAACTTAGTTTAAAATTGTAACATTTCTCTATAACATCAGAAAAACCATGCTTACATATTATCATTAAGAGATAACTAACAAAACTTTGGCTCAGCTGCTTCACTGGGACTCTGGGTGTGGATTGATCAAGTTTGATTGACAGTGGCCTGGCAACATTACCAAACAACCAAAAGACTGTTCATGTTTTAATTGAAATGTTGCTTCATGTTATTACCTTTTTCTAATTCACCCCAGTGAGACAAGAACAGAGAAAAACACAAATGCAAAACTTCTTCATATGAAATAACCAAAACTATTCTAACTTGTGCAGACAATTGTGTGTATGCCCACATCACTCAAAGTAAGAAGTTGATTGAGAAAACTTCCTTCAATTTGGAAAATTGTCATGGAAGGAGAAGCTCAGATTAAACAAATTTAGTTAATGATGGCAGTTTCATCAAGTGCCCCACTAAGCCATGACAGAGAGACATGCACAACACCAGGACCCTGGAACCAGCTCATGTAAACAGAAAGCAGTTGTACCCGTCGCAACTGCATTGCTAGTATTGTTTTCATCTTGCGAGTGTGTGAGTGTGAGTGTGAGTGTGAGAGTGAGAGTGTGTGTGTGTGTGTGTGTGTGTGTGTGTGTGTGTGTGTGTGTGTGTGTGTGTGTGTGTGTTTAATCATGGCAAACTGTTGTCCTGAAGACACCTAGTAGCAGTTCTGACTACTTTGGTAGGTGTTTATATGTCTGTCTGTGGACAGATTTTTTCAAATGAAGATGAGTGTGGTCTGATCCATGAGTACTGAGTAGTCATGTAATAATGTAGTAATGACTATGAGTACTTATAGGTTGGAACGTCAAAATGTTGACAGGCTTTGCGGTGTGATCCCATTACAAGATGTTGTAGTTTCTGATGTTAGCACTGACACTTGTGTTTTTCCTGCTCTGACAAGCTATCAGCCCTGAGAAAGGCCTTTCATTTGAACAGATGTCAACATTAAAACTGTTCAAGTTTCATAATACTGAAATCTTAGGGTGCTAGAATGATATCAACTCAAATTCAGCTTAAAATACCTGGTCAGACTTGTAATTGACTTGTTATGCAAATTGGTTCTCAGCTAGAGAAGCAGCACCACTTCTAAGCCACACCAATTTACAGTACTGTTCACTAGTTATCAACTGGAGGTGTGGCAACAGCAGAGGCGATGTTTGAGGAACTTAGTTATCACTTGAGATAAGTGTCATTCACTGGTTTCATAAGATACTGTCTATGCCCCACATTTCAAAAGTGTAGTTTAAAACAGAAAAACAGTTGTTCTCCCATGAAAACTCAGGAGCAATTATTACAAAATTGAGTCAAGAGTTGTAGATAGCTGACATTGCTGTAAATGACATGAATATGAATATGGTGAATAGTGAAGTCATGATCCTGATTGCCAAAAAAGTTTCTCTTGCCCTTTGGATATGGATAATATTATTGTTCATACACAACAGAAAATAAAGTTAATAGTTTGACATGAGATTTATGAAAGCACCCAGGGTCATGCTCTGATCACATGGATATTATTTTCTAAAAAAAAAAAAAAGCAGCAGTGCTTTAGGGTATTTGCACAAGAAAGCTCAAACAAATTAGTCATTATTGTTGCTGTAGGCCAGTAACATACAAAGCTACCACTAAATATCAACAGTTTACATGTTTTCTTTCCAACATAAACTCACCAGTTGATTTCACTGACTAGCTCAACATGCAACAAAAAGCAAGACAGTCAGTGAAATCATCTGCTATAGCTTTTGACTAGAATAAAACCTGCATGTCTTGTTTCTATGTGGTAAGACTGCCCCTTTCTTCTAAAGACCTTATTTGGTTTCATTCACGTAACTCACTCTTGGGAAAGTAAAATCTGTTTGTGCTCAAAAAAAAGTTTTTTTTTCTAAAGTACAACTAATGACCATGGTAATGACCCGAGCTGGCCAATGTTATGTAAAAATGTACAAATGCAGCCCTCTAGTGGAATAAAATTGTAACCGCTATAATGGCATTTCTGAGAAAGCAGTTCCACAGTCAATAATATTCACATAAATTAGCTTCAATTTTAAAGAAATTAGTACAAACCTTGGTTAACAAGTCAACAAGCCAACAAATAAACTTACCATAAACAACCGGGTATACAGTGCCTCGGATTCCTGAGGCAGGACAATGCATGTTCTTTCCATTCAGGTATAAATTCAGCTCCACATGGTCATATGTGATGCCCTGAGGAATATAGACAAAAATTTAAAACTAATCAATGTGAATATGATTACACATTTAAACCTGGTTTAACTGTCAAAAAGAAACTTTCATATTTATAGCCTGGCTATCCAAAGTTTCTGATGAAAACTAGTGGAAGATTGAGACTCTTTCCTATTTTCAGTCTAATTCAAGAGGAGCAGGAAAGGCTTGGTTTAGCCAAATAAAATCAAAACCCAAGTATGTATATGTTTTGTCCTGCAGTATTCTTTGCCTTCCTCTCCTTCCTGCAGTTACAATGAGACTCTATCAAAGAAGAAAATGTGTCTGACACAAATTGGGATATAAATACATGACATGATTACACATTTTCTGGTAGATTAAGGATTTCACTACCTGACAACATTTTATTAATATATCATAGACTTTATAAATGCATGATTTTAGTATCTGCACAAAATCTGTGTATTACATGTCTTTATGGTGGCCTCTTTTGCCTCTGAAGTGTGTGTGTGTGTGTGTGTGTGTGTGTGTGTGTGTGTGTGTGTGGCCTAAATCAGTTAAAACCATCAAAAAAAGACCTTTGTATTGAAAATATGTGTTGAACAAAGTCAGAGCTTCGAGTCATTGTCCAGGAATAAATGATAAAGTGAACTGATGACAATGCATGTGAGTTTTACACACTGCTCCATGAACCTGCAGCCTATTAGTCATAAACACACACTTATTGCACTGCATATTTGCATGCATGGATCTCAGTGGTGGTAGCATTGTATATTTGAATTCAGGGTGTGATAACAGTTTCACTAGCTAACCTGAATTCCTTCCCATTATTTTGCACAATTAGTTAGTTTGCAGTATGACAAGTTCATCGACATTCGCCGGCATACATGTCTTATGTACACTTGCACATGTATATAGTGGTGGTGGTTGTGGGGGTCTGATACATCTCACAAAAATACAGTACTGCCACTAAAGGACTTAGAGGGTCTCCAAAGTTAGCCAGTGTTAAGTTCCAGTTGTGGTAGCTCCAAGCTGTTTTGGTCTATTCTTTAGCCGAGCCATATAGTGTCATAAAATGAGCATGAGTAAGTATAAATCAAGAAAGCTTTTAGCTCTGGGAAAAAGAAAGAAATGTGATTTGTCTTATAATAAACAGGTAAAAAGTGGCAAACTCCACCATACAGATAATGACACACTTGTTGACACTGACAGGCAGAGGTCGGCATGTGTCTTAAAACAGCTCTCACATGCCCCTGCTGTGCTTTGTGCTGCAACCACCTGCACCCGTAGGACACAAACTGCTCCACAGTCCATTTGTCCATTGAGTTCTGATAGGAAAAACCCAAAATATCTATTACTACTGTGCCTCTCAGAGGCCTGCTGGAACAGGCTTACCTGCAGTACTCCTAATAGATGATTAGTCTTTAGAGGTTGATTAACTTTGTAAATACACACAATCTAAAGTCACATGCTTGTTGGAAGACCATGAGATAGCTCAATATGTGTACAGACTAGACTGATAAAAGGAATTCCAGCAAGCATTAGTGCACCTTTACTCTGCACAAAATCATGTCACTCCCCATGTCAGGCAACAGGTATCTTTGGATTGGAACCGGTTTCCCTGCTCATGAGTCCAGTTCATTAATAAATTTGGTGTCTGTATGTGTTTACACTTGCCAGTTCTGATTTATTTGACAAGATGAAGATTGAGATAAGAAAAAGTTTCAGCTTGACAAGCAACTGGTAACACTTAAAATATTCAAAGATTTGGTCTCAAACTTCAATTCATGATCAAATAAAATACATTTTGAACTTACAACAATGTCACCTTCCTGGGGAAGGCTGTTTGCAGGTAGACGATTCTTTTCTTCATTATTGTGGTACACAGACCCATCATGCCTCAGGACTAGGCTGTTTGTGTCTCTGCCCAAAGGCACTTGATTAAGATTCACTTTCTGCGTGGCCACACCTATTCCCCACACACCTAAACACAAAGCACAACACTAAAGTACCTGCTATTTTCAAACACTTAAAACACAAAGCTTATAACGCATTAATATTTATAACAAAGACCAGCTGCAATAAAAAGTTGGTAGGTGTGATTCACATACATAGCATATTGAAAAATAAATGTTACATAGCAAAACCAGTCTGTGACTAGCGTGAAGCTGCATGAGGGTGGTCTTGCTTAAAATCTTATGTGGAAGAAAGAAAATATCTCGTGGTTTCAGATGCTGTCCTTGTGAGTAAACAGAATTCCATCAGTTTTCATGCAGTCACAAGATAGTGTAGCTACTAAAAAGTACAGTGTGTCAGAATCAATAACCACCACTGGGAATGCACTAGAAAATGGCAATCTGGAAGGGAAAGAAGGCATGAGAGGTATGAGAGTAGGGTGATCAACTAAAAACCAAATGCCTACCGGTGGACTGGATCTTAAACTCAAAGTAACTTTTGTTCTGGTGCAGAGGAGCATTGGCCAGACAGCCTCCAGTGCCACATATCCTCCTACCACTCTTTACAATGACCACATCTGTGCCTGGAAGAAAAAAAAAAAAGAATACATTTTTCAGTTCAAACACATACAATTCATATAAGTAATTTTGACAAGAACTGATATTCATTGTTAGCTACTCTGTCAACTATTTCTTGAATTATCAAGGAATTATTTAGTCATAATATTATAAAATCCTTATATTTTCCAAGTGCTCAGCTTCTAACAGTTTGCTTTGTCCAATGAAGGGGATGAATTAAGTATCTATCTATCTATCTATCTATCTATCTATATCTGACTATATGTAGGTAAAATGTGTTTCCATATGTGTGAGGGTCTTTGTGAACATCTCTATATTTTTTTAATAATTGAACCTTTTTTAAGTGAAAACAAATAAACAATAAATACATGACTTTTTAGATCAAAATTGTTGATTAATTTTTTGGTGGTTGGTTTATCTGCTGATCGTGTCAGCATTACTATTATTATTATTGTTGGACAGTATGAATTCTCTGCAGGTGCCATTTGAAAATCCAGATATTCCTCAGGGTAAAAAGGTGGGTCAGTTATTCAAGAGGAGTATTTTAGGTTTATGTTCAATAACCAGTTGTTGTATTTCAAAATCAACACTCGACACTATATTATAATAAGTTAAAGCTTCAGTTGCATTTCCCCTGTGAATCCTTGCTTATCTGAGGTTAGGTTAGCTAAGATTAATGAAATACAACTCAGACAAATAATACCTCATGTCCCTCAACTCAAAAATGTATTTTTCTTATTGTTACTTCCATTGTATGTTTGATCTTCGCAGTGTAGAATCAAAGTTTCTGTGTTTACCGTAAAACTGAGGGGATCTTTAAAGTTTAATTGGTGAAAAACTGAGAAATGTCTATTCTGAAAACTATCTGTCATGTCTTTGCAAGAGAGAAGCGGTCAGATTTCCCAGTTTTTCTATTTGTTCGTGTCGCTGCGCCAAGTCGTGTCGTATAAAACAACGCGATAACCTCATGGGCGGTATAATGACGGTTTGTTTAATAGACACAACTGTCTGCAACCACTCTGCCACAAAACATTCAATAGCACAGTTAGCTAGCTAGCTAATGGTAACGGAAGTAGCAAACCATCAAGTCACAGACACAACCATGTCGACGTGTGAAGACATAAACTATCTGTACATCAGTTGTGAAAATTAAAGACAAACTCACTTACCCATGTGGTGGGTATCTAACTGAACCGTGGGCATTTCTTTGAGGGGAATATGCCCGGATCCGCCATCTCCGCAGCAGCCTAGACAACACGTAAACATCGCAGCCATTCTTGTCCGATACTAAGCTAAACATCCGGAAACAAACTCATACCATCAAACCAAAGAGCGCTCGCCGTTCAAACGTCAGACTCCCCTCAAACAACAGCGACACACCGCGGCAGAGGTCGGAGCTACATAAGCCCCCGCTACCCCACTGTATCCAATCACAGTGGCTAAGATAGGCAGTTGCTCCTGATGGCATGGAAACAAGGGAAGAAAATCAAGGTCAAAATTTCTACACGTGACTAAGTAACTATTGGATATCGAAGTTACATAATCACAAGTGAACAAAAAGTGAGTTTTGGGAGGAAAACATCAAATGTTTAGTAGTGCACAAGTGCTGAAATGCTAATATAAATTGATAAGTGAATAGCACTCTAAGAGGCTGATTTGAACTGGCTGAAACATGAAGCCAATGGTGTTGATGTTTCTAGCTTATTTCCGTTTCTGTTCGCTCACGGTGCGCAGATAATCTGCCACTTGTTTTGTTCAGTGCGACACAGAATTGAAGTTTACTCTTCATACCAGTTGATGCACTTGGGCGCCTTTATCGTGTTAACTGTTTACACATGCATATATTGACAAGTGCCCACACGAGTGACTGAAGTGGGGCAGTATAAAAAGCCTGTGGTGCCAAGCTCGGACTAAAACCTAGTTGACAGTTTTTCACGCTGTAATGTTTTGCATAGCAACAGCCCCTCCCCCATCCAACTGGCAGGGATCCTCTGCAAGTTACCCTGCAGGGACAAAAACGTAAACATCCGTCATGTTCAAAATTAAACTGTCGAATAAATCGAAATACCAGTAGCTTTCATATTAATGGCATCGTATCACGCTCGTGGGTGTACGTGTGGGCAAATACCGAGGAAGCAGCGTATCTTAATTTTCTGTGCGCCACTGAAACAGTTAACTCCATACCCGGAAAGGGCGAAGTCTGCACAGCAACAAGCGCCATGATTGCGTTGCACTGTGCGTCTCAGCAGCTGGTGAGTGATTCTTTTGGTCCAGTAGTTGCATGTTACTATGCGCTTGCAAAATCTGTCACAGCCCTCCTTCAGTACCTTGCCAACAGGAGCAACGCAAACGTGAACCCTGTTTGTCGCTAATTTGTCGCATTGGATTGGTTAGGCGGCGATAATTTAGGATTCATCACAGCTAACCACCGTCCTGCTACTCTGTAATACAAAGCTAGGAGAAAATCGTCTGTAAAGTTATCATTGATTTTGACTTATATTCAGCTTGGTTTTGCGACGCGTTTTTAAGTTTTTTTTTTTTTTTTTTTTTTTACAACGCCAGCTGGTTACAGAGAGACACCAAACACAGGATGTTACTTAACATTAGATTGGCAAACGGAGCCTTTGGCAGAGCGCCTGTCAGCCTTTTGCGCGGGTACAGCAATGCAAGTCAGTTTCATTTTGAGGATGGGAATACACCAGACACAGCTGGAACATGACTGCAAAATCTGTATCCTTTGTGATGCTACAGCATTTTCGTGTGTAATATATTGCTGCTGCTCCCTTACGTGGCAGCATCTCTGAGTGTGAGTGCGTATTATGTAGTCTATTTTATGAAGTGTTGATTTATTGCTCTTTTATTTAAATTAGGCAACGATTTGACGCCTGGGTAATGTGTTTACAGGATGCCATGGAGCAGCTAGAAGAGGAACTTACCTGCCCAATCTGCTGCGGTCTCTTCGAGGACCCACGGGTCTTGCTGTGCTCACACAGCTTTTGCAAGAAATGCTTGGAGGGACTCTTGGAAGGAAACCGAGGTCCAGCTTTCAGAACACCTTTCAAATGCCCCACATGCCGCAAAGAGACCCCTCACAACGGCGCAAACAGCCTGCAGATCAACTACTCTCTGCGCGGAATAGTGGAGAAGTACAGCAAAATAAGGGTTCTGCCTAAGATGTCTGCTTGTAAACAACACTGCGACCAGCCTCTTAACATATTTTGCGCCACGGACTTAAAACTAATTTGTGGGTTTTGCGCAACTACAGATGACCACAAAGGGCATAAATTCTGCTCCTTGGAGGAGGCATATGACCATGAGAAGGAGGCGTTTGAAGAGCTGCTTCACGGGGTGGAGAGCTGGCAGAGTGCAGATATCCTGTCCTGCCTGGAGACACTACAAACCAGTAAGAAAAAGGCTCTTCAGTCCGTGACCAAGGACGCAGAAAAGGTAACAGACTATTTCGACAAGCTCATCAGTGCACTTGAATGCAAAAAGAATGAGATCCTCTCCGATTTTGAAACACTGAAGCTGGTGGTGATGCAAGCATATGACCCGGAGATCACCAAGCTGAGCGCAGCACTGGAAGAGCAGAGACTGGCGCTCAGCATCGCGGAGTCTTTCAGGAGCGTCTCCGACCCCTTGTGCTTTCTGCAGCAGATGCAGGAGTTTCGGGAGAGATTACAGGTCCTTAAGGAGACTCCCCTGCCCTCCCGGAAAGAGATGGACGTCGGCCCCCTTGTGCGCAATTTCGATGTAAAAAAGTGGGATTCACTAAGGCTCAGAGACGTGGACAAGATCTCAGTCCCCCATGAGAATGGCTCGTACAGAGTGGGGGGCTCACGGATGGCAGCGCCTCGGTGGATCACCTTATTTATGAGTTTGTTGCTGTCAACTCTGCTCCTGCTGCAGCCGCACAACCTTACAGCCTACGTAACCTCTCAGATTGAACCATTTCTTACTACAGTTTCCTCGCACCTCAGCCACACTGCTGTGTACCTGCGGGAAATGACTGACATGTGCACAAGTTTAATGAGCGCAGGCCAGGAATGTGTCGTGCACTTAATTGACTCTACTGTCAGTTTTATTGGCAGTTGTAAGTTGTTTTAATTACTAGCCTGTGGCATCTCACGCACTCACAGCTACAAATTGTTTCCCAAGTGACCCGTGTGATGCACAAAAGTAGTGACAAATATGCACCTGAGCATATGTAAACATTTGTTTATCTAATTGTTTATTATGTCTTTTGCTCTTTTTTTGCTCAACCTCTCTGAAGCCACAGAATCAATCATTCATTCAGAGATTCAAGCCTTCATTTACATAGGACAGACACTAAATCACACCTCTTTCCACAAATGTGCGATCTATTCTTAATACGATGACACTTTTATACTTCTCCAAGATGATCTTGATAAATAAAACTGAGAAATGTAAGACACATCCATGTTTGATTTTTTATTTAGTGTAACAGGCCAAATCAGACATCTATTTAGGAACCGTGGCGAGCCAGTGAACTACGCAAGTGAGTAATTAAACAAGTATACAGTGTAATCTATGGCTTCTTCCCCGCAGAGCGCGTCCGCACCAGTGATGCTGCAACCTCTTCAAGGTTACAAACGTTGCATAACAGGGCCCGTGTGAAATATTCAGCAGGCTGCAGACACGGTGCGAGAGGTAAAAAAGAACACGGCCCCGTGGTGTTATGTTGTTTTCATGAAATCTGCAACTGCATTTCTTCTACCCAATGATAATACACCTTTACCTAAGACTACATGATTGACACGCGTACTCGGCAGTCATTTCGTTTCTGCACAAAATTTACTTGCGAAGGTTCATGCGAGTCATTCGTAGCACGACTTGTTCCGGTCTATAAAGTCAAACATCTACAGGATGTTAAATTAAAAGTATATTTTCTACCATCTTAATATGAAGAAAACGTGATTTTAAGCCTAAAATCAAAGTGCAATTATGCAGGCAAATTGAAGTTCTTTTAAATTAGGGTTTGCTCAGTGAAATCTTTGGCTTCTCACCAACTGTGGTCTTCTTTAAAGTAGGTCGGAGCAAACGGACAAACAATGAATTGTACATTGATCATGTAACCTTTTATTCATTTGTTCCCCTGAGCATATGCATTTTGAAATAAATAAATAAATACATTTTTAAAAATCCTAAGATCAGACCACAAAGTGAATCCGTGATGTCAGCACTGACCATAATTCAGGATGTACGTCATGACACGCTGGTACATATATAGCCTTCTGTTGCCAGGCAAATATAGGATGAAAATAAAAGTACCACACCACATTAATATTTTAATTGTGACTGCACGCAAATTTAAATATAGCCTTACAAACGTTAACTCAAGCCAAATCAAAAGAAACTATTGTGAATAACGGTGTATAACTAAGACTTTTCTGAAAAATGATCATTAAGCCAAGGCGCACGGTCAGACACTTAAATCAGATCCGGGCCTATGGTGAGTGTTAATCAAAATAAATTTCAAGTCACCATGTACACAATCAGTGCACGTGACTAAATGAACAAATAAGCGAATAATATTTATCCGTGTCTGATCACATCCCTGGATCAGGTCCCACACCCTTATACACTGTGGGTCTTAGCGTGTGATGGTAATTTAAGTAAAGACCTGTTTAATGATTAAACAGCTTATTCAATATAATCTACTATTGTTATAATATTATTTTTTACATAGAAAGCATTTTTCACATTTTCCGGAAAGTATGGTTGCAAAGAATACAAGCGCAATCAAATCCTGTGGGTGACTATGCTATTGAGTGAATAATTGTACAATTGTACAGATTATTAAAATATTCACGACCTACATGTAGGTTGGTAAAAATGGCAAAAAATGTGAAAGTTAACAAGTGTAAGACAAAATGTGGACATTCGGACATCATTATCAAGACTGCTTCCACATTTTGATGTTCGGTGTGCGGAGTCAGCAGCTTTCCTAAATTCGCGAAATAATCCAAACATACTTCAGATTTAAATCACAGTATTTAGGAAATGATTTAAGAATTTACAAAATTATTGATGGATTACTTTGATGCTATTAATTCTCTCTCTCTCTCACACACACACACACACACTCTCACACACACATACACACACACACACACAGAAAATGTAATTTCAAAGTCCACCTTGTACCCATTGCGTTATAAAATAAGGCATATTATTGTATTCAGGCTTATCCTCCTATAACAAAACGCCCGGATGTTAAAATATATATATTTGATATAAATTTATTTTCCATTTCCAAGCAGCCTTCCTACTTAGAAAAAAAACTTTTTTTGCCAAATCCCGTAATTTAGTTATAATTAGTTTATTTATAATTATAGTTGCACAAACAAATCTAAGAATTCAGAATCAATAAAAAGGCCCACAAGGCCAAATGGAAGAAAACCGATGCAACGTAGGTTTGTTCAGTATACAGCAAAATATCACTGGGCCTTAAACTTGTCAGAAAAAAAAAAGCATGGCCACCGTGTAAAATGTAATCACTTAAGTAATATTGTGCAACACGTTTATTTATTTCAAATATTTTCATCAAAAACCAAGGTCGGCTCTATACGATTTCGTAAACAGGTGTAACCACTTCTCAGCTTCTTCTCTCCACCTATCTGATTTTGAAGTGCTTTATTTTACCCTGCGAGTTCACCTGCAGCTTGCAGTCCAAATTTTTTACAAAAGCCAGCGATTTATTCCAAAAGCCCGTAAAACATGAATGTTGTGATTTTTATTAGGTACGTCTGATTTGGGATTATCGTTGTCGTCGGATGTCCTGGTACAGAGATGCCTACATGGCGTTCACACGCGCTTAAAATGGAGGCTTACAGCAGTCACAGGACACCATATAATGTGTCTCAGCCCTGCAAAGAATATATCATCATAGGGTTGTTGGCATAAGGCCGACACAATATACAATGTAAAGCGACTGCGTCGTTATGAGCGACAAAATAGATACCAAAGACGATCAGGGCAATCGGGCCTTTAAGAGAAGAAATCGGTCTTATAAAATATCTTCAACAGAAAAATATATTGACTTGAATATTTGTATATATTTATATTTTGATATTTCAGAAAGAATTCTGGCGTATAGTCGACAATAAAACTGTAATGATTTTAATCCGCAGCAAATCTGTCTGTGAACATGTTGAACAGGCCGCCATTCCAGTAGCGCTGCATCAAGGCCACGCAGGCCAGTGTGCATGATTTCTTCTTTGTAGATGGCAGTGCTACTTAAAGCCATGTTAATTATTTTCAGTGTCAGCAAAACTAACACTTTTAAGTATTACTTTAAAAGAAAATCAATACTAAATGCATGGCATTCAGTAAAAAAAAGTTTAGTCATGTTCAAAACACATTACAGACAAAACCCCATTTAAAATTTTATTTTTGCAAGTGTGCAGACATAACAATGAAATGTAAAAATATGCTGTATTCACATTTTAACTATCAAAACAATATCGTATTAACTCAGAATGTGTGAGTAAATAATGTACCTGTGAGCATCTCTTAAGCAAATCCACTGTTTAACACCACCAGGGTTGACTGAGTACACTGGGTGGTCAGTTGCACTGATTGTGAGTGGTCAGCTTTGCTTCAGCAGCACGATCAATACTGGAGGTTTCAGCTAGTCTTAACTCCAATATTTACGTGCTGCTACAGTAAAGCGACCAGTAAATGAGAAGGATAAATTTACTATCAGGAAAACAGCTGACTATGTGACATTAATTCAGACAGTGAAGACTACTGTGTATGCAAGAGTGATACTAAACAACAAACTTCAATCACTGAACAAAGGCAGCATGTTAAAGAACTGATAGGTGGCAGCCAGGTTGTACATTCAGGCTTTACTGCTGCAGCACAGTATGGCCTGCATCTCTGTGTAACCCACAAACCATTCCGTGCTGCTACAGCATTGCCAGAACTGCAGTCATGGTCCCTCCGCTTCCAGCTCTTCTCATCTACTGTGTTGTTTGCACTCTCTTCATCTTCCAGGCTTCAAGTCCTTACCATATGTTCACAGATGGGTACAGACTTATCACCTATCGTTTATCTACCTAAAGGACGTTCAGATGATCATCAGCATCTTTTGCAGATCGAAGTCTCCTGTCCACTCCGAAAGCAGGCGAGGCTCTCCAACTGAAACACACACACACACACACACACAAAATACAGTAGATGTTAATTTAATTCTGAGGTCAGCCTGTCAAAATTGATTATTAACAATAATCCAAGTGCACCATATAACCAAACGTATATGCTGTATCAGCCTCCACTCTTCTGAGAAAACTTTTCACAACATTTTGGAATCTGGCTGCAGAGATTTACACCTATTTAGAAACAATGTGAGGTTGGACACTGATGTTGGGTGATAGGTCAGGGCTCTCTGCTGGACAGTTCTTCCAAGATCAGAAAACCATTTCTTTATAGATCTTGCTTAATGCACTGTGGCATTGTCAAATGTAAACAGTAATGGGCTTTCCCACAACACTTGAAGCACATAGTTATCTACAATGACATTGTATGCTGTAACAATAGGACTCCTCTTGACTGAAAATCAAGCAGAATATGGGTAGGGTTGTCCACATTCTGGCCATTAAGACCCTGTTCAGACCTGGCATTAACATGCTTCTTGAGTGATCCCATCACAAGTGGACAGCTCTAAGTACAGGTGTTAACACACCCAAGATGCATTGAGGATTCAACTGAGATCCAATCACTCAGACCACATTTGGTGGTGGTCTGGAGTGTGAACGCAAATGTGTCCTGGGCCACATTGAAGGACCACCTACTCAACTGCAGTCCTCTGTCACAGTCACGTGACTTGAGTCACTGTCACAATTTGTCCAACTACAGTTTCATAATGAACTGAAAAACACTTTTACACGTCCCAGTGCATCATATAGATTTGTGGTGGCTCGCCCTGTCTGTCATAGTTGGACTGACTAACAACAATGCGTTTGGTTTTTACTTACACAGAAATGATGTAAAGGGAGGTGAGATCTGAGCACAAGTGGACACTGAACAGGCATCTTAATGCCAGATGTGAACTGATGTACTTAAAGCTGTCCACTTGTGATCATCCACGACACATGTTAATGCCAGGTCTGAGCAGGGCCTTAGTGCACTGAAGCAATTTCATATTTTAAGTCCAAGAATTTGTGCAGACTCCTTTTCCAATACAGTTGAACATTACATGTGATTGCATTTTAGTACAAACAGTAAAACTATGTGACGTTTAAAATAATCACATTTTTGCCAAAAGCAAAAGCTGCAAAACTATAACTCTTAGAAGGAAAGACTGCATTCGCCAATTTGAAAATGGTTTAGTAGCATAGGTGACGTTACAAGACTAAGGCAAAAAATAAATAAATTAACTAATCATACTGGTCTGTGTCAGCTAAGAACTATGAAAACAAGTGGTTGATGGAGAAAAAAAAGCCAATCTATACTTTGCATGACTCAGAATTAAATCACGTTTTCTAAAGAGTGTACTTCTATAATACCGTGGCATTTTCATGTTTAGTAGCACACATTAGAACTATTAACACATGTGACCAGATTTACAAATATGGTTACTGGTCAGAGGGATAGTGCAGTATCTCATTCAGTGGATGAGCACTTTTAAGTTCAAAGATAATTATTACTCCATTGCACTCAGCTAAGTGCTCACCCAACAGAAACCACTGTATATAAGCCAAAACATATATACGTATAAAATAGAAAACAAAAGTGAAAAAATTACCCCACACATGGAAAACAGCAACTGAAAAATAGAATTAGTCAACTGGAGGAATCAAACTGCCATAAAAGGTACCACTTCCAAATACAAGAATGTGTCAACTTTTATAGTAAGATGCTTTAGGTTATCCTGGGAAACATCGACCAAATTTTGAGAATCTAAAAACCAAATCTTCTTTAACAAAACCTTGTTTTTATGCAAATATGTTAAGAAACTGTATCCTGATAATAATCCTGTAGGTGATGGGGTCCAATGATTGTGTTGCCACTAGAGGTCTCAATGGACCTGTAATTATTGTGACCTTGGTTTGAAATGGACCGGATAGCCTGAACCTAATGATATCTCTTACATACGTCCTTCTCAAAGAGAAAAAAAAGACAAGATGTGCAGTCTTTCTCTTTCTCTCACACGAACTCCAGTACAGCTCAGAGACGACTTATTTTAAAAGAGCTACTTCATTCATTTGTTTGGGGAAAGGTAACATTAACAACTTGTAGCTTTTATTCTATCTATATTTGTCATAGTAATGAAGATGCAAAGCGGGGATAACTTATATTTTAAAAAAGCCCTTTTTAAGATGCCAGGGTCAGCCACACAAAGGCACTGCTCTCATTGTATACTGTCTGACAAAGTCAGAAGCTAAACACTGGGAGGGGATTATATGAATTGGGTTGTTTTCCTGTTTACTAAGGATGTCAGTGTCCCACAACCACCAAAAGGCAGTTTTCAAATTGGTCCCTGCTCTAAATTACATTACCATGCAACAACAAAATTTGTCCCAAAAAAAAAAAAAAAAAAACTGTTCACTGATTGCACAAACAACAGATAAGATGTGCAAAGGCCAGCAGTCAATCTAAAACCCCGTGGTATAGTTTAGAAAATGTTAAGCAGTTACCACATAAACTGTGCAACTGCTGAAGTAAAATTGACAGAGGCCTAGACGTTTCATCAACTTCACCCCCAGTGCCATCATTACATACTGCATGTGCATCTCTGCACAGAGGCTTAAACCACAGATATTGGTTTGTAATGTCAAATCAATCTTAGTGCAAGCAGGGAAGAAATAATAATAAAATGGGAGGGTTTCAGAGTTTTAAGATGCACATTGTATGTTAGTAATACTGATATGCATTTGTCTCATCGTTAAATCTCAAAGCATAATACGTGCAATTCTTAGTGAAGTACATTAATCACTGCAGCTGGAATTTGTTAGGTAGACAAAAGGCTGAAAACACAGGTGCAACAATGCTATCTAAAGTCAGACACACTTAACAGTAGCAGGAGGGTGGGAAGACAGCGAGGACCAGTGAGTGCAGTGCTTTTTTAAATTGGAGAGTTGGAGCCCAGACCTTTAATTACAAATGACATTTATGCCACAACATAAAAAATGTCTTACAACCATAGCATGGAAAAACATGATACAAGCTAATTTAGTATGAAAATGAAGCACTCCCAAGAAAATGTATAGTTTACACTTAGAACCAATTTTACAAATTATACCTAGCATCTCAAAAATGCATCTTTTGCACAAATCCTGCAGGACCATCGCAAAATTTGGTATAACGTCTAAATTACAAATTACTATCTTTTAAAAAATGTATAATAATAATTTTTTTTTAAAAAAGAAAAAAAAAGACGTTAATTGATAACCAATGCTGTTAAATTGGTGCAGAGCACTTAATGGGGGAACAGTTTAAAATACAAGGTATCAAAAAGTCAACTAATTATATGCAAGACATTTGATACCATGTTATGTTATATTGTGGTTAGTTCACAACTTCACATCAAGGGGGTATTATTGTTAGATCTCTGAGGGTATGACTCCTGTGATCTCCTTGCATTAGCCCTGGGCTAATAGGGTCCACATCTCCTGTCAAGGTCCAGATCTCCTGGCAAAAAAGGGGGAACAGAGACAGCTATTGGAAGCAGTGCCAAAAAAAAAAAAAAAAAAAAAGTTTGTGTGCAAAAAAAAGAAAAGGAAAAAAGAAAAGAAAACCTAAATCAATAAATTGTTTTTTTTTGTTCTTCTTTTTTTTTTTTTAAAAAAAGATAAAATGCCAAACATTGGCTGGTTTCAGCTTTGGAAACATTAGGGTTTTCAGCTTTCATCTGTGTAAACTCAATCACCTGTTTTAGATGTTCACACGATAAGAAATTTGAAGACACAAATGGGCTCTGGAAAATTGGGGTGGAAAGGGGCACCTTACATCATTTCCAACATTTGACCAATTAATTAGTAAATTAATATAAGAAAAAAAGACAAAACTGATAATAAAAATTATTGTCAGTTACAATTATAGACCCCCCGACTGTTTATTTATGACACAAAGAAGAAAAACACACGAAACACACAATGTACACTAACTTGGACTTGCATACAGAAAATACAGCATATCATTTCCTAATCTTGTGTTTCATTTGTAGAATGTGTCCCTCTTTTAGCTCATTTACCTAGAGGCTCAGACAGTACTGAATTAAACTGAAGCTGTCATGACATAACAATTTTACCTTGTTCATTCTAATAAATTACAAAACATGCATGCCCAAAGGAACTAACCAGGTAAGATGTATAATTTCCCTTTAACTGATCATTTCTTTACAAGTCTAAGTGGAATTGTTCACATCAATGACTCTAACCTCTCCCTATTTTTCTTGCTTTCCTTTAAGGAAGCATGCCCGGACATGTCACCTTCACTGCTCAGCCTTTTTAACCCATTCCTACAACATTTGCTCCCCATACAATGGCCTCAAAGAGTCACCTGACCCTGAGGTTGAGGGTCAAGTAACCTCCTACACCCCATCGGGTACAGGGACATGGACATGACAGCCCATCACCTCCCTGGATCAAGTGGTCTGGGCTGGCCTCTTCTAGTCTGTGTTACACAGTCCCCTGTCTGTACAAGCACAAACCAAAGAGAGATCTGCAATGACATCCTAAGCTGTGGGAAAAAAAAAACCTGAATGGCAATCGCATCTATCCACTTGAAAAGATCCATGCAAATATGAGTTTCTCATGTCCATAATACTTTCTATCTTTAGTCATTGGGGCACGGGAGGAAACAACTCCAGGTTAAATATCTGCAGACACAACAGCCTAGTTTAACAGCCATAACAATTAACAAACATTACTGATTAATACTAGTCTCAGAGTATGTTTAGCCATCAGTCCAGGATACAGTGAATGTTAAGGTAGATGCAATGTGCAAAAATATTTACCTACACAATTACACAGTCATTACTTGTCAAATTTTAAGCCAGATAAACACCAGGTATTAAGCTAGCCACATCGTTGTTGTCCTGTGTTTGGCAACACACACACTACAAATATTCTATGTTCACCATGTCACCACTTTAAAAGATGTGACAAATTGTAATTGTTTCATCAGCTACTGGGGTAGCATGTGCACAGCATGAGATCTATACAGTAGTAAAACCTAAACCAGTTCTTCCATAGTAACAAAGCAATTTACTGTGATGACAAGTAAATAATGGAGAAAAAAAAATTAATATTTCAGTGTTCAGCAATACTTAGAGAGGGTGTGCAAATCTAAAAGCAACCCAGGAGGCGGTGATTAGTTTTATTGTTCATTGTAGAACAGAAATGCTACCTATGAAGCGCTGCTCTGTTGCATACACACTACTATAATGGTATGTGTGAATCCTAGAAAAACCTGTTACATTTGCACACCCAGCAAAACATGTCCAGCAGAGCACAGGAAGAGTGACTGGGATTCCCTGGAAACTACAGCCATATCATGTCAAATGAATAAGAGAAAACTCTAGAGACTCGTGAAAACACATACCTGGGATCGGAAACTGAATAACCCTATTTCACAGGACAACACTAGCAGATATTAGAGTGACCTCTGATTCATTATTGCACTCCACAGGTATAAACCACCCCCTCGATTTACTCTCAGGTATGACTGTGACAGAAGGACTGTTTACACTTGAGGTACACATCTATTCTAATAAGTAAAATTATTTGGAACAAAGGATTAGAAACTAAGTTTTAAATGTAATAAATAAATGAAAAGTATAATTAACCAATGTCTGAAACTGGCTAGTGAAAACACAAAAACCCTCTAACATATAAAGTAATGATTAATATGATTCAATGTGCTGTTTTGAATTAGTTATTGAAAGCATGTCTTACAAAAGGGCAGTGCATGTCCTCAAAGATTTACTAATAGTTGAAGCCATTTATTATTATTATTTTATTTTATTTTTTTACCAGTGTGGACCACATTATAAGATTCCACCAAGACCAACAGCAGTATCTGTCATCTCTCTAAACACACCAGTGTGTCCACAATGTGTCTGGTGAAATATTTAAAGTGAACACACAATTCCTATTCCTGCTCCTACTGTATAAACAATGCATTTCAACTCAATATTACTATTCTTCAGCAAATTCATTTCTAATCTCTCCAGCTATTTACTACTTCATTTGAACTGTCTCAAGCTTTCTCCTACTGCCACGAAAGACAGAGCAGCAATAAACAGGATGCAGACAAAGCAGTACACTGTGATGCAATTTCAAAACTACGACATGAGGACCTGATTTACACTTGACCAATAGCATTAAACTATAAAAAAAGCATGGCTACAACCACCTCAACAAATTAAGTCTTGATAACTTCCACTACCTTTAATATGACTACCATATTTTTTTCTTTACAGTGAATCACTATTTAAACAATCATCAGTAAGGCAGAAATTAATATACAATAAAGAGTGCACTGTATGTTGTATGTGCATGCACACATAAGCAAGAGAGGCAAAAGAGGAAGCAAAGCTTAAGTGCGAGAGTTGAATGGCACACCCATACACCGACTACACAAACACACAGACTATACTCGGTTTTTTGTATATTCCAATTCAAATGCCTTGGTCAAATTCAGATACTGACATTACTCTGGTCCACGGTGTAAAAATGTTTGGTAAACACATACCACAACCAAAACCAAAAATAATAAGGCTTTCCAAGGACTTCAAAGTTTTGTTGTTACACTATTGACGATTGAGTATAGATATTGACACAAATAAATAAAAAAAAGAATAAATAAAACTGTATAATGGCTGTTGCATATTTATATTTAAAAAATTAAAATAAAATTAAAATTAAAAAAAGAGAATCACATGTAAATGCAGGCTTTGATATTTCTATAGATTTCACCACATTCCTTGCTAGACATGACCTACCTACTTACAACTGCACAGACAGTGGCAATTACACACCAGCAGATCAACATTAGTTACAGCAGTAAATCCAAAATTATGACTGCTAATATTACGGTTGTAAATACACCAAATTAGTTGTCTGAATCAAACTTTTAAAACGGACTAAACAAGACACTGTTAGTCACAGTGTGTGTCAAAGTATCTGGTCTCTGTGCACCCAAGCACACTGCCTGACTGTGGAGCAGTGGGTGAGGTGTTACCTGCTTACCAAGTTAGGGCTAATAAAACAGACACACACAAGCCAACCACCAATATTTTAGGATCATTATAAATCTTTCCAATCTAATTGCTTACATGTTAATACTGTAGGCTAATCTAGCACCCTCAGGTGAAAAAAGGCTGGTGCAGCAGAAATGAAAACACCATGTGTGTCTAGTCAGAGGAGGCATACTCTTGCCATGTCAGATCTTACTGCCAGTGATGTTGCAGGTTATCATATTACTACCTAAAATTTAATTATCAAGCAGAGAATTCACCAGCACTGTAACAGCTGACGTACCCTTTCTAAACACGTTGTCCAAGTTCATAAGTGCTTTTGTCACTACAGGAAGAAATGAAATAAAATAAATAAATAAAATAAAAGGGAATCTACAACTTTTTGAGTGCAACAGCCACAAAAGACCTGATTTTTAAGAAAAGATTGTTTGACCTTTTGAAAATTAAGTAACATTTTTGAAGCAGCTAATTGGCCAGCCTTAACACAACAGTGTGTACACAACAGATCTTGCTTTAGTATGCCACAAAATCCCACTTACTTTTTCAACTTACCGGATTTACTGAAAATGTGGTGAAATACACACAAACCATAACAGCAGTTAAGCACATAGCTGACAATTATTTAAAAATGTTACTGCAATCCCTATAAACTGTTTTTTAATCTTTTCACCATTTAATGAAAACAGGTGTAAAGCCCTATGCACTACAGTGATGCAGCACATACTGTATGCAAAAAATCAAAGCCAATGCAAAACATATGCTTGTAAGAAGCATGCGAGGGCCTGGCACCCTCATATGGTGCACTGCTGCCACTAGTGTTATCAGCCTTAACTTCATGGTTAAATACATGAGAAAAAAAAGTAAACACACATTCATTTTCAGGAGTCATCCTCTTAATACAAACTACATCTTAATTTAAGGTCTACCTAGAATTACCATTATTTAGATTATTCCAGCACTAAAGTTATGTCTGTGAGAGAACTGAGTGATGCATATAAAACCATTTGACAGCTTCTATTTAATGCTGCTGAGACATAGAACTGAAACCAAGGCCAACTTCTGGAAAATAACCAACAAGACCTGTGAAAACCTGTTCCCATCACAGCAAATTTGAATACTATAAAGTTTGTGCTGAGTGGTGCAGAAAGAAGGAAGAGAAGGGTGGGGGTTCTCTGTAGCCTAGCTACAACACATGTGAGCAAGTACAAGAAGAGAGGCACAGTTTCACCAGGAAATGGGGGTGGGAGCCCATTTTGCCGGAGGGGTCTGAGAAGACAGAATGATGAGTCACAGAATGTCATGCTAACAGTCTGAAACAGCACAACGGTGCTCTACAAAGAGAGTGAAAAGGCAAATACCAGAGAACGGAGGGGAGACATAGACCTGTAGCATTTAAAGGAGATTAACTGTAGGCACCACAGAAATAAAAACTGTTAAAATACACCAGTACTAATCTGACAATTGCATACAGAGACAGAGTCAACAATGCTGTAATCCCTCTTCAAAAGAATGAGCAAAATATTTACACCTATTTCACCTGTATGAGCACAACAGATACACATTCTGAAATGAGCCAACCAGTGAGTAAACGTTTATATATTACTAAGACTCTTGATCTTAAAATTCCACTTTGACAAACTGCTACTGCCTCCCTTCTAGAGATTAGATCTACAAATTCAAATCTGTAGTTTTTATGAAACAACAATATTAGCAATAAGCCCACACTGCATTGCTTCCATCAACTAAATTTGATGAAACTTGATTTTAATAATCATCAATGATGCATCAACTGAAATATTAAGTGTCATAATATATATTTTAGCTTCCCCCCCCATTTTAACAATTAGACTGACACTGTGAATCATTAACACTTTCAATAGAATTTTTTTCATATCGCCACTTTTAATAGCCATCCATCAGTATTATTTTTATCCATTTACATTACAAGAGCTTCTTGATTTCCTAACTTTAAGACTGCAATCAGCTATTTGGGTGAAATCACATGATGAAAGACAGAGACAGCCAAATTTCAACTTTTAGCAAGAAATAAGCCACCAGATGAACTTTGTATGTGAATGTACTCAAAGATATATACCAGAATAGTAATTTACAAAATGTTGTGAATCCATACTGTAAAAAATATTAGATATTGAGCTTTGAATAATTACATTTTTCAAGCACCAATTTTCATCCATTAGATCAGGTAATGTGAAAAATAATATTTCAAAACACACCCCACCTTATGTTGTGATCGGAATTCCCCCTCCCCTCTGTAGATCAATTTATCAAGAAGCTTATTTATATATTTATATATTCAATAAACAGTTGGGGACTTTTTTTTATCATTATGTGTGTATTTCATATTGGCGATGACAGTTAACATACATGCCCTTCTAGAGTAAGATGGGAACCTGGGATAAATATAATTTGCCCATCAATTTTAAATACACCATGTGGTGTACATTAAATAACAAATTTATTTATTCCTAAGGCAGATAATCATATGCCAGTCACATTTTATGTCATCATATTCATTGTGTTTCATACACCCCCAAATTAAAGTTTTCTTGTCAGTGACACATCAGATCTCATAGTACAATAATTTCCTCCTCCACCTCTTTACTCTGGTATGTGGCTGTGAAAGATCTTTCCCTCCTATCACATTGGCTAATTTCCCTCCAACTAAATACCCTCAAAAATAAAAATCATTCTAAAAAGGGGGGTGGGGGTGGTTTCATTGAGAAAATGCTGTCCCATTTCTGCAACAATTGTTACACTGAGGGTACAATCTGCGATTTCAGTTAAGACAGCTATACTTAAAACTATGGTATTTAGTTACATTTTCATTCGGGTCATGTATATCTAATCGAAATAGAAACTCAAGTCCTATCCTTACTCTGCAGTATATGTATAACAAAATAAAAATCCTGGAAAAATGCTATTAGTAAGCACACTGTCAGATGTGACTGGCTAAAGAAACAGATTCAAGGGAAAATGGACATAAGTACCTTCACTCTGTCTCATGTTCTCAACGTGGTTAATTTAAATAAGGAATTTTTAGAATTTTGAACATGATACTTGACAATGTAGACACTTATTTGTTTAAATAAATGTAACACTGTAAAAGATAGGAAGGCCTCACATTATGTAACACATTAAACCGATCTCTACTTAGAAGGGGCGGGTTTAGACTCACAATTATATGCAGCCTCTCTTTTCCTCTCTTATGCTGTAACAGTCAAGTAGTCATGTTCATGATGAGAAGCATAAGGCAGTATAAAATATCACACATCTAACCTCTCCAGAAATGAATGATTAGCTCAATTTTGTCATTCCTTGCTAAACCGATTAGACCACAAGAGAGTTTTTTTCTTCAATGTAGTTGAATTTAATCAGGGTCTAGGGCACACAGAAAGTGGAGCGAGGCTAGTAAGGGCAAAAAAAGGCAAAATCAGACAGAAGGCAATGGCTGAAAAGCCTTCAGCATCAAACTACGTTAAACCAAAAAAAAAAAAAAAAAAAAAAAAAAAAAAAAAAAACCTCAACATTACAGCGAGCCACGAGCAGCACCACAACCAACAATATAATTCTTATTTTTTATTAACTAACATTAATTCAACTTTACTGCATCGTTAGTGGTTATGACAGCCATTCGTCTAACGTTTAACACAGCTATTAAAGTTGAACCATCAGAAGTTGCGACCTATGACTGTTGTCACTTGGCTGAGAGCCACGTTGATCACCTAACGTTAATTTAAGATACTGAAACGTTTTCACAGATACAAACATGAAACAAGTACTTAACATTGGATGAGATCAAGTTAATTATTAATCGTAGTTATATTAATACAAGAGCTGTCAGCAGTAAGGTTAAGCTTGCAAATACAGCTTAACATCAACTATGCGACACAGATGGGAAAATAAAACAAACTCCGTCATTACTACTAAAGGCATCACTGACTGTAAAGTCAAACCTATAATATTACAAACTTACCAGGTGTTCTCTCTCTCTTACAATCCAAAAATACGTTTGAAACAAAACACAACGTCATGCAATTTACCAGCTCGGACAAAAAAGTCTACCTTAGCTAACAAGCTTGGCAAAAATTATGTTACCACAAAAGGCACTGTGTCTGTCTCGGTCTCTCGTTTTGATTTTTTCCCTCCCAAGCCAGTGTAGGTGCCGTGTGCATTTGTTGACACTGCCGACCGTGCTTCTCCTCTGCTCGAGCCTGGCTGCTTTTGCACCTCCCGCTCAAAACTGGGCTCCAATGCGAAAAAAATATAGTCCATTTTACTTCAACTCTGATTAATAACCCCTAAGTTAAGTGTCTCGTCCATACAAAATAATATTCCATCTATTCGTGTATTTTTCTAATATGCCCCCCTCACCTCCTGGATAAAACGGACCGCTGTATGAGCGCATTTTTTTTTTTTACCGTTACAGCGCAGCAAAGTCAGAAATCCCTCTCTATGTGCTAGCACGCTAAGCTAGCAGGCTAGCTGCTAGGAGTAGTACAAGCTGACAAAGCTGGCCAAATGGCTAACGTCTCCCCGCCACGGTCGGTCTCTTCTCTTTTCCACGTATTCCTCTCCTTCACTCCGTTTATTTTGTCCGATTAAAATCAATTTCAATCGTTTGTGGCTGCAGTTACCTGTGTTTCCGTTGAAATTACGTGATTTCCCTCTCTAAAAGCGCAGTTTAATTTTGAGCGCTTGGTTTCTCCCCGTCTCAGCGACAGCTTCATATATTCGCAGCATCCTCTCTCCGCAGCTGCTGAGGCAATCGCTGCTCACTCGAAAATGGCGCCGAAAGATACACTCCTCATTCAAATTCGATAGAGCCTCCCATTCTCCCTATTGGCTGAATGCGGAGTGGACTCCGCGCAGCTGATTGGACGCTGAAAATGCACTCTCGAATGATCTCGCAGCCCATCACAGCGTTCAACAGAGAGCGACAAATTAACTCTTTACGTCCCTCAACGACTTTTACAGCAATCACTCGAAAGCCTTTACCTTCAAACTTGTTCATAACAGGATTTTTGATATTAAATTAATGTTATCATTAGTAACGACTATATGCACTATTAGTAATACAAATCAACATTTATAAGTCACAAAATGAATGTCCACAAAACTCCATGGTGATACAACAGGAGATTGAGAGAAAAAAAGTTGAATAAAGTAAATACTAATGACATTATTAGGTACTATAGACAAACTATACTCATAGACCAAAATAAATATTGTATGCAGTTTAGAAATATCATAGTTGCATCTAATTCCTTGACTAAAAGTTATACCAAACATGATCATTTGTCAAGTTTCTTACCACCCGTGAATAAAAATGACAAAAACTTTAATTAAAGCTCCACAGGCTGTCCCTTTTAGCATGATAAATATCCATGGTACCAACTGAACTGAGCAAATTCAATGGCTCACTCCATAGTGATCCAAAACAAAACAGCAATGATTGAGAGCTGCTATTGGCCTCATGGTTTAAATACACTGTTATTCACCCAGATGACCTGGATTAAAATGTGTTAGCTTTCTGCTATTGCACTTTCACTCACCAATTATTCCTTACCAGAGGGATCCTAAATAAAAATGTACATGTATTTTGTCAATAGCTAAGGACACTTTTTAAAATGTACATGCATAAACACACACTTTCTAGTTCACATGTTACATGTTACAGCACATTGTATGGGCAAAATAAAAGGAGAGTTTTTCATATAAAGTACATATAAAGGCATGGTCCTGTGAGTGTATAAGAATGCTACACTGCAATACTTTTATAACCATCCTTGATACAAGCAGTATGGATGTCTATTCAAAGTGTGTCCCTTATTTATGGAATGGGTGGTTATCTGCAGTTAGAACAATAGTGTGTGTCTTGGAGTGACGGGCCTATCAAAAACAATCAAAGAATAGCCAAATAAAACACCTTATTGCAGCTATAGATGACAGAACATTTAACATAACATCTGGTATATGTGTATTATTAGGTCAACAAGTTAAGTCCCAAGGCCAAGAAGATGTGAAAAAAATCATGTCAGGGAACAAAAGGCAGCAAAGGTTTAACTCTGATTCAGTGAGGTAAAGAGGTTGGTAATCATAGACATCAGCTGTTATATTCTCCTTTGAGCCTGTTCTTGATCATATTGTGGAGTTTGGTTTGAAAGACGCTCTGTCTTAGTTTATTTTCCACAGTCTGAATGAGGACATTGCTTTCTTATCTTAAATTGCTGTGACATCATAGTGCCCTCTCTAATTTTAATTAAGTTTCCTTTTCAGTTGCCCCATTTTTTTTTTTTTTTACTCTTGACTGATTTGTTTTCCACACCTTTCAAAGGGACTGGGGTATCAAGCTTATAAGAAACAAATTCCATAAGTAAATTCTGTGGTGTAACTACTCAATTTAAGCTTCGCTACCACATGAGCACACACAACATTGTGGTGTATATGCAATGGCCAAAGCACGGACGGGTTGGGCTCTGCCACAATAACCCTGCTGTTATCATATCTACTGTAGCATAGTGTACCTCGGGCAAGATAAACAGAGACAGCCATTTCATCCCAATGCACACATAATAACAATGCACAACATTCACCTGCTATGCCAGTAGTTGGCTCCAACAGGGTGCACTGGAAAAAGAATTAATTGCAACCTGCCATTAGTTGTGGGGTTTGCTTAAGTGAATAGAGACCAATCTCCTGAACGCAACTTTAAGCAAGTTAATTCTACTTCCCTTTGAAAAATTTTTACACAATTACAGATGCCATTTCATACTAATGACATTTTAAACTTTATATTTCTTCAGCCCTCATGAAGAAACATATAATTTCTTTGCATTGCTGTGTGTTGTAGTAAAACATAATGTTTCCTACTTTGGAGTACAAAAGCAGACTGGGAGAGAGAGGGCGCCCATTGTGTATGCATTCTGGTGTAGTGTGGACAATGGGGCGGAGAGGAAAAAAACACACTTGTTTACAGATAAACTGGTTTGGACAGGAAGCCAGTAAGGAGGAGCTCTGTGTTGTTAAACAGGCATGTGGAGAAGCAGAGATGAGCCAGCAAAAACACCACTGTGACCATAGGGAAGATCATGATGCAGTACTCAAAGACACTGCGCGCGTGCACGCACACGCACACACATACACACATACACATACACACACACACGCACGCACACAAATGGATGTACATGCATTAATATCTACAGAAACACATATGCAGTACTTGCAGATTTGCAGATTAGTACTGTATGTTTCCAAAAGATTAGTAACCAGTTCAGCCAAATCCTGTCAGTAACATGAACAGAAATTGTGGTTTCCTTAGTTTCACTACGACAAAAATTAACAAGATAAAAAGATACTCATGGGTCCCTATTAGCGGTGCCAAACAGTAGCCAAGCTGAGCGCTGGTGAATACTATACAGTTCATCCTGCATTGTGTCACCGTCACATGAGCACACACTGCCTTCCATTAGGCAGGAGATCCTTATGACTCACGAAAACACAAGTCACATGTCACTACACAAATGAACCATGCTACTCAGACTGCTCTGTTACCCACAGCAGCTTTTTTTGCAGGCCCAAATGAAATCACATCATAATGCATCTCTTCATTAGGAGGGTTGAGACTGAGTGGGGCTCTCCCTTGTCTTCTGGTAGACGAGCTGAACAAGAGCCACAGTGTCATGTATCGTGGGGTTCAGCACAGCAGG